>NW_010516770.1:23939-34969 GCF_000687285.1 Phaethon lepturus
AAAACTCCCTTCCTTACCAATGAGACAAGAAAAGAGAAATGACCCCTACCTGTATTAACCTATTCCAAATGTCAGGAGAGACAGATCAGTAACTGCGGTTGTAATGGTGTCAGTCCGAGCCAGCTCGGCTGTGCCTGCCTGCAGTCCTGTGCTTTGAGATGGAAGTTACTCCAGAAGAAAGGAACTACACCTTTGGCTGTGTTCAGAAAAGCTGGAACAAGGCTTTTTTTGGCCAGAAGGTGAAGGTGGCTTCAACTAACTTCATTTTAAATTACACATCTACAGCTAAGCTAATCACCTTAGTTTCTCATTCTAGCCAGTAGAGAAATGAAGTTTTTCAGTAGGTGATTTTTCTGCCCTATTCTTAACCATCTACTTCAGTCTAAGCTGTATTGCACCAAGAAGAAATTGTTTCTCTCCACTGACTATAAAAGGAGCTGAGATAATTAGTTTGGCTATGCACATTGTGCAAGATGAACCAAAGTCTAAGTCCCCAATTAATTTTTCTGCAGTAACAGCTAAAAATAAGTAGTTAACATCCAGCCACAAACACACCCTAAATCCAGGCTGCGGAATTCCATTTAGAGAGCTCTGGCAGTGAAAATTATGAAGCTGGCTCCAGAAACAGAGCAGATATGTCACAGCTGGCAATGGAAATGGGCGTCTGAAAGAGGCAGCCTGCATCCTAAGGTATGTCCTAGTGACCAGGTCAATGCCAAGGGAAGGGTATCAGATTGGGTGCTTACACAAGTGTACTTCGTTGGAGTCATGAGTTAATGAAGACCCTATACAAATTGTCATTCACAGTGTAGTAGTGTTTTTGGTAATATCCCTCCTGTAACAGGATCGCTAAAAGGCATTAAAAATTGTTGCATTTAGAACTCATAAAGAAAGCATCCAGAAACATTTTGATCTGCAGTCTTATTTCAAAGATGTCAGCCTTCCACCGGGTCTCAGCGTCACATAAATCTCCTACTTCAGTGCCCGTCTGCGACACGCTGACTAATTGCTTTGGACTGCTTTTAAAAAGTCTGTCACGTTGTTACTCTTGGAAATGTACGTAGCTCATGTTTTTGCCTTTATAACAACTGTGTACTCCAAACCTGAAGTCATTAGGACTCGCTTGGTGTATTTTGCTCTAGTGGAGCCATTTTGGTTTCTCCTTGTCCCCTGCCTTCAGGTGTAATTGTTATTGTTTCAGTCTCGCTGGCATGTGCAGACCGGTCAGGTAAAGTTAGCACCTTGACCTCACTGTTAAGAAGGAACCAGTTGCAAAAGATATGAGGGATTCAAATACGGGCACTGGATTTTGCTGGTGTGTGGGACACCTTTAAATATTTGTTACTTCTTCCATTAAAGTTACAAAAAAGAGAAAGGAGAATGTGTGTGTCAGGAGGGAGAAAGGGGGAGAAAAAAACATTAAAGCTTTGAAATATGTAGAGTATTGAATAAGGATTTCATTTTAACTATGTCATTTACTTTTTGTTTAGCTATGGAGTGATTTTGTAAGGAAAAAATAAAGGGAGAGAAACTATTTAGCAGTTTTTAGAAACAATTCCACATAGTAATGTTTACCCTTGCTGGAAAGAAGTTATCTTCTCAATAACCCATTCCTTTTACTCATTGGAACTATTTTTTTTTTCCTTTTTTTCCCCTCAGTGTATTTGATAGCAGTACAGAGCACACAAAGTGCCTTATTTATCAGTTATACATAAGCTGAGATTGTCTGAAGGTTTTGATACTGTTGTTATTAAAGTATAATGCTATTTTCTTGAAGACAAAACAGGAATAACCATGTGAAAGGGGGGAATGAGAGGAACAGCAGAGTAACAATAGTTCTTTCTGCTGATGGTGCTTGCTTGTAAACCTCATTGATAAGGATAAATAGACATACATACTGTTTTATTATGCACTAAAAAAACCTAATAAACAACTGCTACCATCAGGATGTTTAAAAAGCTTTTAGCTGAGTTCGTGGTTTTTTGTTTTGTGGGGTTTTTTTCTTCATTCTTTCTTTCAATCTTTCTCTGATCATGGGTTCACAGCAGAATTGTAAATGAAACAGTCATGGTGGTCTACATTTTTTTAAACAGAAATGTAAAAAGAGAACTAGAACGAGGAGGGAAATAGTCATTAAAGGAGAAGATCAAGGCTGGGTCAGGGTTTCCCAGTCTCTGGCAGTGGTCACAGTTTACCCAGAAGTAACAGCATCAGTTACAAAGATCAGTGACAGATTATGTGATTACAGGCTCCTCTCTGCAGGCACGAGGAGCCCCAGACACAAAAGCAGTCTGGGGAGTCCCACTCTTAGACGTGAGCCCCTGCCCCTGATTCTTTCAGGGCTGTCCCAGGAAAGCCTCAGCCCCATGGGCTGGGGGAAGCATCCGTCCGGTGGAACGATGGAGCAGCTCTCCAGGTCACCTCCCAGACCAAGGGACATCACTGCCTGGAACCCTTTATGGGATGCACGGGAAGAGCACTGAAATGGCGGTGGTCTGGGCAGGGTATAAGAGAGGCCTCTCTCTTGGAGCTGGCTACCGGCGGGGCCAGGAGGTCCAAGCCAGCTACTGAGGAGTCCATGAGGTCTAAGGATCAACTGAGGGAGCTGGTTGTATGTGTGTGTCTCGCTGAGAGAGGTATCTGGAGGCCCCTGAGGGTCTAAGGGCCAGCCTCTGAGTAGACTGGATGTCTAAGGATTGTTACTGCAGGGATCCATAGTGGTATGTGCTGGTGTGTGCAAGTGGGTCTGTGTACCGTTAACTGTAGTGGGGATCTTATGTCCCAGTGCTGGCAACTTTGAGGACTTGAGATGCAGGGCCAGCTCCTGGGCAGAATGAGCATCTGAGGTAAATTACTACAGGGATCCACTTTATTTATATGTATATATTTTTTCCACTAAAGGACTTTGATCCTGATCAGTCAGAGGGGAGAACAGGGTGAGGCCTTTGACGCTGTTTAGGCTTATGTGTTTGCTGAGTGTTTTTGACTGTGTTCTCCTGTATGGCTACCTTTGCACATATGCATATGTGTGTGGTATATGTTTGTGCATATGCCTACCGGTAACGCACACTCAGCCTCGCTGCTGGCCGGACTTGGGGCATGGAGCTGTGACAACATCACCTCAGTTAGTCCGCCAGATTTGACAACTCCCTAGCACCAGGACAACTGCAATCAGGTTGGAGATGCTTGCTCTACAACTGCAGGGACCTGGTGGGAAGTGGCAAGACAGCAATTTTGCCTACTGCGATAGTTCATACAGCTTCAGGACCATGGGAGTCTCAGCTGCCCCAATAGGTTTTGCACTCTAAGCAGCAACAGATCTTCTGCTATGCAACTGTTTTCTGGCTCCAGGGAAAATCTTGCCCAAGCTGTGGAGTAAATGTGGGAACCACTGCCTGATGGGGAGGCGAGTTAACACTAAATTGCCATTCCGTGCATGAGTTGACAGCTTTTCCTAAGGTCTGATTTCTATAAAACAAGACTGTTAATAATTAAGGAGTGAGTAAAAGCCTGTGTCACTCCTCAGCTATTTGCTATTGGCATTTGATGACAGCCACATTTTTAAATGTGACTTAGATGCTGGGCTTTCCATAAAGCAAAATAAAATATGTCTGTCTAACTGAATTTAAACAGTCATCTACTTTCCTCTGTTCCTGATCATTCCCCGTGAAATATTTACTCCCAAGACAGCCTTCGTATCTATTCCCACATTTTTAATCTCAGATGGGTGACATGTGTCAAGTTTGATGCCCCATGATGCCTTTCTTTTTCATTTTCTATTATTCCGTTAATCTATAACTAATTATTTTGTTAACTGGTTGATCCTAGGTTTTGGCATGCAAAATCTGGCCCACTGCAGCCACTCCAAATACTTGGCGTTTCCCCAATATGATCTATTGGGGATGTTCAGGGTATATCAGTAGGAGACTAATTGGACTGTTTATCTCCCAGAGTTTGCTTTATGAACAGCTCTATGTAACAGTTCACTTAGGCTTCTGCTTTCCAAAGTAAGACACTGTGTGGGTCTCTGTTGCTCGAAAAACAAGGACAAACAGTAAGAAAGAGCCCAACACATGACATGTGTGATTTACTTCTCACTGAGTCTGAGACCTGAAAGAAGAACTGGAAACAGAGGAAGTGAAGAATGGAATTCCTCCCTTCTAGAGTCAAGGACAAGACATGAAGCTTTATTTCTAATGCAAAATGTGAGAGCAGCCCTAGGAACCCACACTGTTTTTCTCCCAGAGGACAGAAATTCTTTCTCACTTTTTTTCTCCATTCTCTGACCTGAACAATCCTGAGTTCTTTCCTAGAAAGTGAAGCAAATTCAATAGGAACTTAACGTCCCCGTTGATCTTGATAGGCTCCTTGTTAGGCAGTATATTGCAATCAGGAAAAACTGAGTGTTTGAAGTTGTTCAGGCATAAGAGTTTGTTCTAGGTGCTTCCTCTAAAAATAAGTTGATCTGTTTGCACTTTAAAATAAACAGTAAATGTAGCTGTATTTTCTCAGCAGCTGAACAAGACTTTCTTTACACTTTTTCTGAGGGCCACCAGATAAAACTTCTTAGAGGTGATACATCCTGCTTCCAGATCCTGCTTTAGTTTAGGTGGTAGACTCTGAGACATTTCTGGGCTGGTAGATTTTGACCTCTCCGTTAACAAGCTGTACAGCCAGAGGGAACACACCCACAGCAAGTCTGGGGTTGACACCAGTCAAGGGGAATTTGTCATTACCCTGGAGGGTGGGGCCACTGTTCAGAGGGCTCTCAACAAGCTAAAGAGATGGACTGACAGAAAACTCATGGAGTTCAAGAAGACCAAATGTAGGACCTTGCCTTTGGGATATGTGGGGCACAGTGTCTGATTTAAAAGTTCCCAGTAGAAGGGACATGTTAACAAAATGGAGCAAGTGGAGCAAGGAGTTCTTATTAAAGTTAGTGTTTGGAGCAAAAAGTTACCAGCAGTTGGTTTAGGCTGGAGAAACAAAGACTCTGAAGGCATCTAATGGCTGTCTTCAACAACCCAATGGAGCCAGACTCTGCTCAAAACTGTGTAACAAAAGGACAAGAGGCAACTGTCAAAGATCTAAAAGGGAAATTCCTGAGACATAAGGACAAACCTCTTTACAATGGGAGTGGTTATCCACAGAACAGGCTGTCCAAAGAGGCTGTGGAGACTGTTCCTAGAGACAATCAAAACTCAACTTTTCACAGACCTGAACGACATGATCTAACTTCAAATTTATACATGCCCAGAGCAGGTGGAACTTCCAGAGGGTCTTTCCAACTTGAGGTTTTTTCATATTTCTGTATGTATACACAAAACTTACGTGACTCTGGAAACCTGAACTTCTTTGGAGTCTAGATAACAGTTAAGGAGCTTTAAGTAGGAGTAGTCATGGGATCATAACGTTATTTTACTACTGCAGACGTACCTTAAGTCCTGATCCCATGACTCTCAGATCATTTTATCCACCTACCCTGGTTCTAAGAACTGCATGACACATCAGCAAACACACTGAGGAACAATCTAAAAGAAATGGATATCCTGATGCTTCTACATATTGTGCTCTGTGGGCTTCCCCTCTGGTAGAGCAAGTTGGGCTGTCAGCTCCTTTGTATCAGAAGACCAATAACCAGTTTAGAATCTCAGACTTTTCCCATTTTCCTTTTTCCCTCAAAAATAACATGGCTTGATGAAAATTCAGTCCATTTTTAACAGCAAGGAAAAATTTAGTAGCAATAAAAAAACAAGGGCTTATATTGGGTCTTGACAAGTAAGTGAGGGAAGAAGAAAGATTTGAAATAATTTTCAAGGGTAATTCAGTTCCAGAATTTGATTTGGGATCACAGTCTATTGTCTGAGGTTGTATTTATTCTTAAGGTATTTCAATTCACTGCTGAAGTAAATGCTAGGAAATGAAACAACTGTCAAACTACTTCAGCTTTAAGGCACACATTGCTAATCATGACACCCATACCCCAAGGCCTTGAACCTGTAAGTTCTTGTTCAACAAGGACAGCAGGTGGGAGGGGAAGCTGTACATGAACACAAGTAAGATTAAGCACTAGATTTATTTCTCTGCACAGAGTGAAAGTGAAATGTCAGTTTTCCACAAAACTGCTTTCTTATTTGCAAGAATGGGAACGAAGAAAGGGCTATTGTTCGCCAAAGAATGTCAGATCTGACAAATTAGTGTGCCACATCCACAGCCAGTTTATGCTGATTTACACCCACTAAGGGTCTTGCCTGCATGCTGAAATATAAAACTCAGCTTGTAATGAGACATTTACTCATGCGGTCCTGTTAGCCCCATTACAGCTATTCAGGAATCAATTGGTGGCTTCACAGCTCAGGTTGCTTTCCACTCTCTGTCCTGCTTTTTTACCTCCTGCTTTCACATGAAACAACTGGCATTTGCCCAGAATGAAGGATCAGCTTACTAAATCCATTGTGTATGCCTTTGTTCACTTGCCAAAAAAAGCTTCCTGATCTTTTGGATTGATCAGGGTATTCAGAGCTTCATTGGCTGAACAAAAGCAAAGCAAAAAAATACAAGTGTTATCTGGCTACTTTCTCAGGGAACGTTCTTACTGATTTGGAAAATTTGGCTCAGTTTTTTAATGCAATTTTTCATTTTGTTCATTGTGTTGGGAATCTTACAGAGCTACATTCATTGTTCCCTTTGTCACTTCAGTGAATTTCATGGGTAATTCTGCTGGTCCATGGGTAACTTTGGCACCTGTTGTTTAGGTATATTTGGGTTCGCCGGCACTGTGTGCTCGCAGCCCAGAAGACCAGCTGTCTCCTGGGCTGCATCTGAAGCAGCGAGGCCAGCAGGTCAAGGGAGATGATTCTGCTCTTCTACTCCACCCTGGTGAGACCCCAGCTGGAGTCCTGCATCCAGCTCCGGAGCCCTCAGCACAGGAAAGACATGGACCTGCTGGTGTCCAGAGTGGGACACAGAAATGGTCAGTGGGATGGAACAGCTCTCCTCTGAGGACAGGCTGAGGGAGTTAGGGTTGTTCAGCATGGAGAAGAGAAGGCTCTGGGGAGACTTTCTTGCAGCCTTCCAGTACTTAAAGGGGGCTTCTAAGAAAGATGGGGACAGACTTTTTAACAGGACCTGTTGCAATAGGACAAGGGGTAACGGTTTTGAACTAGAAGAGGGCAGATTTAGACTAGATATGAGGAAGAAATTTTTGACAATGAGGGTGGTAAAACAGTGGCACAGGTAGCCCAGAGAGGTGGTAGATGCCCCATCCCTGGCAACATTCAAGGTCAGGTTGGACAGGGCTCTGAGCAACCCCTGAATGAGTTGAAGATGTCCCTGCTCCTTGCAGGGAGGGTGGACTAGGTGACCTTTAAAGGTCCCTTCCAACCCAAACTATTCTATGATTCTATGATTCTTCCCCATCAACCAAATTTAGACTTGGTATAACTAGATCCAACTTCAATAAAGCCCTTAACTTTAAACTATTTAGTGATATGCAACAAAGCATGCTTACAATGTTTCCTGGTAGGGGCAGATTTTGACAGAAAATCATGTACTTTAAGTTAGTGCCCAAAGGAACGCTGTATGTGTATCAACGATATACTAAGAAAGATATTTCAGAGACCTCCCAGGGGACTCTACCATTTTCCATGGGGAAGCTTAGACTCCTCACTTGAGCGCTCAATCTGCTGCAAGCACCTAATTATATACATCCCATAGTATCTATATGTCACAAATTCTGCTTCAAATAAAGAAACTATTCATAGCATCAGTACCAGGAAGTACACTGGCTGAATGTTCATAAAGATTTGAAGTAATCACTGGTACCTAAGATATGCAGGTATTAAAAGCCTTCCAAAGCTAGATTACACAAGAAATAAATCACAAAAGAAGCCTTGGAATAATTTTATGAATCTTTTATGTCAAGAAGTAGAGATGAATTTTGAGATTGGATATGAGGACAATTGTTCAGTTAATTAGCCATGGAAAGCATATCATTTAATTATAATGTAACTGTTTTATGAAATTTGCTGGTTTGCATCAGAACCTATTGAAACAGAAGTCTAGGAAAATGAAATTTGCTAAGATTATAAAGTAACCTGAGGCCTTTCCAGATCAATGTCCCTGAAGTGAATTAACATCAACATTGGGCCTTTATAAGAGCATTTGTTATACAGCAAGACGTGTTCCTTCACAATGGTGTTTTAGTAAGGTGGAGGAAACAGCTAAAGGCTCTCATTTGATTGTGACTTGTCAATAGGAAGTCCAGTTTTTCACCTATCTGTTGAAAAAGTTTTCTCAGTGGTGATGGAAAATCAATGCACTTCCTGGAAGGCAGGGTTTGACTCCACAACTTTGAAAACAAAACAAAGCAATACAAAACAAAAACCATGTTTGTAAGGGAAGATGTTCACAGCCAAAGACACTCAGTGATTTCCCATAGTTGGACTTTCTCTCTACAATTTAATTTTATGACACATCCTAGGCTAGAGGTGTATCTTTGTTTCTTTCTAGATCTGGAGTGTTCTCTGGCGCTACTCTGCCCTTTCCTCCCATGTAGGAAACACCAATGGATTAAGAAGGCATGGAATGATATGTGGAGGGGTGGAGAAAGTGGAAGGAAAGGAGAAAGGGATTACGAGAGGCAGGGAGGATGTGAAGGACAGAGGGAAGGGGAAGAAAGGGGGAAGGAAGCAAGAAGGAAGGGAGGAAGCATGTCTTGGCTGTTTCTCAGTTCAGTTTCTTCCCTTCTTTCTCCAACACGTGGCAAGAGGCTGTGCCAGTGCACCCCAGCCTAGTTCATGGGTGCTGCAGTCCATCCCCATCACTCAGGGCTTTACTATGGCTCAGGACATGCCCACTAGCACAAAGAGGTCCAAAGAAGTGAGGCAGTTCTGGGAAGTTTGGGAGATTTTTCACTTTTTGTCAGTATCGCAGAGAAACAACAAAGGCCGTATGCTCCCCCCGTGCCCTTTGCAGGAGCGTGGCTGGAATGACTCCCCAGGGGAAAGTACAGAGTTTATTTTAAAAGAAACAACCTTCTTTCTGTTCTTACCTCTCACATATGGCTTAAAAAAACCAATATTGAGCCTAAAAAGAGACTTGTCTTTCCACTCAATGTGTTAATTTTGACTTCTTGATTTTTTTATTTTCTTTTTATAGTTTGTGGTCTTGCATGCTGTTAAAGGGACTCTTCTTTAGTCATTCAAGGACGAATCCTTCCCCTTTGGGTCTGACTGAAGTTTGGGCTCCTCATTTCTCTCAAAGAAATTGTATAAATTCTTCAAAAAGATATAGCAGGTATTTTCATGTCTTTGGGATGTGGGGATGATATCTTTAGCAACAGTTCTCTGATTTGGGGAATACTATCATTTTATATCCCCTACCTCCTGAGGCAGAGAGGAAGAGTGAATTTAGGAATGTGACTTTTTTTTCTGTGTAAACCTCAGTGTCTTCTGTGTAGAAATATCTAGAAAAATGACATTACCATTTCACCACCAGTAAAGCAGCACAGTGTTATGTGGGTTTCGTGATGTGCTCCAGTGCAGTGGGAAATGAAAATGAAACCCTTTTCTATATAACTTTTCTTTCAGAATAATGAGAAAAAGACACATCTAATGATTGCCCAGAGACAGTAAGGATGCTTGCAGAAAAGCAAGACAAGTAGGTTCAGCACTGACAGTCTATTTCTCAAATGAAAGTCCTGAAAATTGGGATATTCAGCACCTTGGGACTGCTTTCTCTCTTTTTGTCTATTCCTTTTCAAAAACTAGACCTTGGGCTTAAGAACATGTAATTGGGAGTATTGTATATCCACACAGAGTTTTAGTTTGGCCAAAAAAAAGAGAAGGGGGTGAGGAGAGGATTTCAGCAAAATGTATGCAATAAGCTCTACTCCTGAGCATGCATCCATTTTGAATCACTGCTCAGTAGTAATTAATTTCCACTTGACATTTCCACAAAGACATAGTACCATGTATTTTCTTGCTGCCACTGCTAAACCTGCCAGTAAACCCTGTATTTCAGAGTGCTGAACTCAGTAATAAAATATTGTTATCACTATTGTTTTTCCTAAGAGACAATAAGTTAGGATCGAACAGGTATGTTGCAATATTTAGGATTTTGTTCTCTGTTTACAGAGGACTATTTTCCATCCTTCTTGATGACTGTCAATTAGTCTGTAGCACTGCTGTTGTTTATGAATGATAGGTTTAGGTTTCTTGGATCCATTTCTAATTTTTTTAGAAAAGAACAAAGACTCTAGACCTTATAACATTGTGTCTGAGTTCCAGTAAGTCACCTGGCATGTTATCTCAAGCTGTTGCTGTTATTACTGTACTCAGAAAAGAATTTATGTTTGGCTAAAACATGATTTTCAGAATGGCATCCAGGCTCATTTAAAAAACCCAACAGATGGGTGGTGTTAGTAACCTTGATTTAAGAACCTAGTTATTGCTTAAGCTTAAAACTATTTAACCGTTCCTCCTAAACAGAGCACGGAATTCAGTTTCAGAAATATAGGTCCCTAAACTAGTTAATATGTCTCAGGTCATCCCAGGTGCCTGAATGTGAATGATGGGAAAGAAAAAGGACTCATGGAGTGACAGCAGGATGCCAGGCAGGATATTCCCTCATACCTACATGGGCATTAAACATCTGCATGTTGGTTGCTCAATTCTGAATTCAGTGACTCTCAAGAGGGAAAGATGAGACGATGCCTATAGATGACAGAAGATCCTAACCACCAAATTTAGGAAGATACAATTTGCCTCCAGAGATCTTCACTCTGTTGCCTTTTACTGTGTCTATCAGAAATGCAAACACATACTTTAAGATGTGAATGCCAGGTTCACCAGGAGCTTAAAGTTTGAGTATAAATAAGAAGGCTAAATGAACTGGAGAAACTAGCAGCTTGTGGCTTAGACAGGTTTACTCTTCGCTGGGTAAAGAACTGGCTGGATGGCCGAGCCCAGAGAGGTGTGGTGAATGGAGATAAATCCAGTTGGGGCCTGGTCACAAGCGGTGTTCCCCAG
>NW_010516771.1:0-7588 GCF_000687285.1 Phaethon lepturus
AGCTCCATCCTGGCTGAAACCAGGACAGATGCTATGTTCTTGATTACTGCAACCTTTTAACTTCTTAGAAAGGAACATAAATTAAAGTTTAGTTTTTCATTTCCACTGAAGCAAGAAATATGCACCTAAAGAGATTTTATGTTTTTACTTGTTACCTTCCTGGGACTAGAAGAAATATCCTAAAGCCTAAAGAAGCATGGAGGTCATCCTGGTTTCCAAATTAACATGTTTATTGCTATCTGAGGAAAATCCTCTCATAGTAGTTGAATCAACAGCTATTTATTACCTGACTATTACTGACCCTGAAACAGTTTGAACTTAGGGGTCTATGGCTCAACTGAGCAGACCAGACAAAGTAAGAACAGTAACTAAGTGGCCCTAATCCCAAACAAAATACCTGAGAAGGCTTGAAGTTTTAGCGACAGAATATTCAGAGAGAGACTATCATTTACCTGTGTTCTTTCCAGTGTCCAAGGAAGTTTTTGCAGAATAGTCTAAAAAGTAACCATTTTAAGCAGTTTTTAATTACTTACACAAAGAGCAACACATTATACTGCACAGGAACATGGCCTTTTCTACACCCTGCAGGTTCATGGAATGATTATAATTAAGTGGCTCTACCCAATTATAATACCATGGAATCATAGAATATCTCAAGTTGGAAGGGACCCATAAGGATCATCAAGTCCAACCATCTTGAATCACATGACCACATAGGCTTCCTAGAGAGGTGGTTGATGCCCCAAGCCTGACAGTTTTTAAGAGGCATTTGCACAATGCCCTTAATAATATGCTTTAACTTTTGGTCAGCCCTGAAGTGGTCAGGCAGTTGGACTAGATGATTGTTGTAGGTCCCTTCCAACTGGAACTATCCTATCCTATCCTATCCTATCCTATCCGATCCCATCCTATATTTTTAGTTTCATTCCCTAAGGAAAGCAGGCTCATACTCTTTGTGTGAAAGCAGGTCATGCTGTGTGTGTGCATGTGTAAGTACACACCTGTCCACCCTTAATAAATTTTGAGTTCATTAACTAATTTCAAGTGTATCTGATAAAGACAGCAGTCTCAAAAATATTTAGTTTCTCCAAGTTGCTTCAGCTATTTTCTTTCATGGAAACACTGCCACATGAGCTCAACAAGATAAATATTTAGGATATAAGGCTTCATGAGTTCTGTAGCTCACAAAACTATTTGTTTCCATCTTTCTCTGAAATGAATCACAGATCTACTGCAAAGGACATTGTGGCAGAAGCTGTTTGCTGTACCAGGTGAAAGGCATGAACTGAGAAATAGACAGCAGACTCCAGGATCAAGGAGACTGTCACAGATAGTTCTTTCTGAAACAACCTCAAAATTATATTCCATCTCTGCATGTGCCACAGGATTGCTCTGTATAGTACACAAATCATAAAAACCATCCAAACAAATGAACTTTGCACAGAGGATGAATAATTTTCTGTTCCTCATTTTCTGCACAACCAACTTGACAAAATGGCATCACATTTTTAGAATCAATGGCAAAAGAGACCATGGAAGTTGTACATACATATTAGTAGTGGTTTATATAATGCTCTAAAAGAATTGAGGCCTACACATCTCAAATTGGACACTGAATTGTCGGAATATTTTTGTCTTTCATCTTTCTGTATCTTATTGACATTTCTAAAACGCAGGCAGACAGGAGTAGCTTGAAACATACTTTTAATTGTGAAACTCAGATACTATGGTGTTGGGCACCAAAGAAAAAATGTATTCTTCAAGGAACAGTAGTAGTATGAAACAGCAAAGAAGCCATAATGTACATATCGAATGACAAAAAAATAGCACATTATCAAATAGCTACTCATTATGCAAACAATGCTCTATTCTGCACAATTAAAAAAAGCAGTGTTCTTTGGAGGGGAATCAATGAACATGCAAATGAGGACAAAGAAAGCTAATTGCAACAGATGAATATAGAGATATGTATATGTACCAAGTGGGCAGGCGCATGGCAGCAGGGAGGCATGTGGCAGCACGGTGACCACCCAGAAAAAGCCATATCTTCTACTTCTCCTGAGCTTCTAGAACCCAGTAGGACCAATGCAACCACACAGACAGAGCTCCTATAAGAGCATGTGACCACCCAGGTTTCTGGCTGCACGGTGTGTGTGTGGGGCTACTCCCAGAGATGGAGGGTGGTAGCAAGCTGTGGTGGTGCATTCCATGGGTGGTTGCAGGATTGCAACTTTAACAGCCACACTCCAAGCAGCTGCACACCCATGGATGGCAGCGCTAGACATACATAAAAGATATGTTTTTTATGGTCCCCTTACAAGAAAAGGATAAAGCGAAATCTGCTTTTACTTGGGAAGGCATACAATACACCTTTAACAGACTCCCACAGGGATATAAACATTCACCCACGACTGCTCATGCCGCGCTTGCTGAACTTTTACAAACAGTCTCACTCCCTCAGGATGTGAAACTGTATCAATACATAGATGATATTCTAATCGGAGGGACCTCCCCAGAAAAGGTGGGAGAGGCAGCATCGGCCGTATGGCAAGTGCTACAATAGGCAGAAGTTGAAGTCCCACCTGAAAAATGTCAGGGACCAAGCAGAGAAGTAAAATTTTTAGATACTTGGTGGATTGCAGGTAGTGCAGAAATTCCACCGGACACCTTAAATAAAATAGAACAATAAGATGCCCCAATCTCGAAAGGAATTACAACAAATTATGGGTACTTTAGGATATTGGTGAAAATATGTACCTGGATTTTCTATCATTGCTCGTCCCCTGTACTCACTTTTACGAAAGGGAAAACCATGGAAATGGAAAACCATGGAAAACCATGGAATGGACCCAGAACATGAGGAGGCAATCAAAACCTTAATACAGGAGTTAAAAACATACCAGTCATTAGGACCAGTACACCCCCACGATCTTATCATGGCAGAATGGGGTTTTGCCGAACACGGTACTTACTGTAATCTATTCCAAACTGGCCCTGACAGCCCAAAGAGACCTTTATTGTTCAGCTCGACCGCATTGAAGGAAACAGAACAAAGATATTCCAAATGGGAAAAGGGACATTTGTCTTTAGTCCGAGCACTCAAACAAGTTGAGAAAATATGCCAGTAACAACCCGTTCTGACTAGAGGGCCGTTTAATTTATTAGAAACAATCCTAAAAGGAACTGCTCCACCACCAGGAATTGCACAAAAACCTACAATCAGAAAGTGGTATGCCTATTTGACAGGAATGGCAGATGAAATGTAATTAACTGAAGGACATACTAAAGTTTCCAAATTACAAATGTCTATAAATGCAGACCCACTGGCATTACAACAACCTTCTAAACCCTCACCAATTTTAGATGCACCTACCTTCACTGAGGAAACACCTACAGAAAACATTTGGTTTACTGATGCTTCAGCAAAAAGGGTAAACGGTAAATGGCAATACAAAGCTGCTGCATTAGAAATTGCCACCAGCAAACAAATGATAGAAGAAGGTGAAGGCAGTGCACAAGTAGGAGAATTAAGGGCAGTTGTTTTAGCAGCACAAAACGGAGCAAAAATTTTATATGTAGATTCCTATGCTGTATGGGCTGGTGCCACACAATGGCTCTGTCAGTGGGAATCACTGAACTGGGAAGTAAACAGATCTCCAGTCTGGAGAACTCAAGATTGGCAATTATTATTAAACATAGCCAGGAAAACTCCATTTAAGATGGGATGGGTGAAAGCACATGCTAAGGATAAGAAGCCAGCTACAAATTGGAACCAAAAGGTAGATGAATTAACAAAAATCAGGAAAGTCACTTTAGACCCTGAGTGGTATCAATTAGGAGAATGGTTACATCAAAACCTAGGCCACACAGACAAAGCAGCGCTTTGCTTTGCTGCACAAAGGAAAGGTTGGCCTCTTAACAGAAAAACTTGTGAAACTATTCTTACAGAATATCCCCAGTGCAGATTAAGACTACAAGAAAATCACCCTGCTAAAGCACCACCTCTACATATCAGTGAAGGCAAAACCTTGTGGTCCACATGGCAAATTGACTATATCGGACCACTCAAACCCTCCACAGGATACCAATATATCCTCACAGGAGTAGAGGCAGTCTCTGGCTTACTTACGGCAACTAAATGTCAGAAAGCCGATGGGCAAAACACTATACGAGGATTATCATCTTGGTTCTCAGGCCTACCTACTCCTGATGTCATCCAAAGTGACAAAGGCTCACATTTCTCATTCAAAGAGGTACAGGAATGGGCAAAACAGAGAGAAATTCAATGGGTGTTCCACACCCCATATTACCCCCAATACAAACGGGATGGTAGAAAGAGCTAATGGCCTATTGAAAAGGAGCCTTGAACCACACAAAGCCTGGTGGAATACACGACTCTCCAAAGTGCTTTGTCAGTTGAATAATCGGTATGGGCCCACTGGGAGCCCTGTGAGCTGAGCATTCTTTTCAGAGGCTAAGCTCAGTGCTCCATCTACCGGGCAACAGAAGTGCCTTACAACATTACAACCAGGACAACCTGTAATGGTTAACCTACCGTACGTTGGCACTGTGCCCATGACTTTAACTAAACCCCGTGGCCTGTATGCATGGGAGGCTGCTGATAACAATGGTTATCATGGATCTACCCTGCATCATAAAAGGGGTAACCCGTTCGGTTTTCCCCAACAAAATATTTTTCTTTTTCTTTACAGGAAACAATGAATCTACCTCAGTGGCAGCAATGACAGCATGTTCTCTACCCAATCTTGCTTTCCCTCTTAATCGGGATAAGTATGATCCCTCCAATTTGGGCACAAAATCTCTGAGACCATGCATTACTAAATTATACTGGAAGTGCCAAAATCCGACCAAAAGATAAGGCAAACCTGAACCTTGCTACTTTAGTCATGCATGGAGACGAGGCATATCTAAAAAGTGACTGGAGATGCGAGACACCGTACAATCAGAATATTGAAATCTCCCACGACAACAATCACATTTATCAAATATTATCACTTCAAGCCACATCAGGGGAAGAAATAAAAATAGGGTGTCGTGCAATCAATGAATCGACCTACAGAAAACCCACCGAAATGAAAATATATTATACTGATTTTTCTAAACCAAAAGACAATGAGAAATCTTGTTATAAGATACCAGAACCAGACTGCTGGTACAATTTCACTTTTACACAACCTGTCATTGCATTTTGCCTCTGGGGTAATCATGATGCAGAACTATTGTTTGATTTCATGATTACCGAGTGCAAAATGTGGAATTCATGTATGACGGGGTGGCCATGGACTGATGCATACATACTTTTTGACATACCTACATCTAATCTAAATTTATCAACTACACAACAATGTCACTTTCCATAGACAAGAATGAGTCATTAAAGATGAAAATGAAGATCAACAAATTCCATCTTTAAAGGGAACCCAAGGAGACACCATTTCGATAGGATGCCGAATTGAAAACCACACTAAATGCATGACAACAACTTTGCACATTATCATAAACCATATCGAGAGAAAACAACACAGACATGACTGTCCTTTCAAACACGAATGCTGGTATACTTTTACCATACCACATTCAGCACTCATAATGTGCCTTTGGACAGATCCCAACTCTCACTCCGATCTAGGCTTTCAATTCAAAATTGATGTCGATCATATTCACCAACTCAGCCTCCTACCAATTGTCTCCTCACATTTATAACACTGATCCTTACATAATTAAAAATATAGGGCAACAGCAAGTGCTATTCAACCCGTCACGGTCTCTCAAACGAGTAGAACAGTCAATGCAGGTCAATATCTCTGCAACCAAACCTACCTGCTCACCATTCCTCAATACATCTCATACAGAATGGTTAGCATGGCTGCATGGATGAACCCTCACCTCTCCAAAATGATCAAGGAGAGATGCAACTGGTATCTTAGGAATAGGACTGGGAGTACTGAATAGCATAGACACTGAAGTCCTAATGGACAAATAAACTATGACTAACAATGACCTAAACATTAAACCAACACCCATTAAAATCATCTTTATTGGTGTTAGGAGCAAGTCAATGGCTCCTATCAAACGTTCTACCTCATTGGGAATGAATAGAAGAAAATGACCATCAATTAATTATAAATGCCCTTGGAGCAACTCAGAGTAATACCTCTCTTGCCTTGAGTTGTATCTAAGCACAACTATGGATACAGTCTGTAGTAGCAGCTATTATTAGAGAAGGAGGAGGAACCTTACCCACTGAAATTTGAAAGATAGTCTGAGATAATGTGACCAAATTTTGAAAAGGAATTCCAATCTTGGTGGCATCTAATTAATTTCACTTATGACTCCACAGACAGTAAAGCCCCAGCTTTTGTTTTGACAATACGCAATGCTTCGGTATACACCATATACCCAATCATTGCACTGGGATTAAATCACCATGGAACCGTACTCTATCTGTTGGGACATAGAATATGGGCCCAATAAAATGGAAACAAATGGCAAACCGTCGATGTTGATGCATGTGTGGTATGGGAACAACAGGGATTTATCTGTGAAAGCAATACTATCAAGGCTCAAGACATTTGTCTTGATACCAAGCAAAATGTTTGTCATTTTGAAGTACACCCCAATGAAACCCCTGAAACTGTACTAGTATATATTGCAAATGGATGTGTTTGTATAAGAACCCTTTGTGATTCTCTATTTGCAGATGACAGCACTGTGGAGACAAGCAACCACCCAAATATTTGTGTTTACAACTTTACCAAAATTATGGGCTGCGACTTTAATTATTCAGCTCCTGTCACATCCTATCAATTGTTACAATCTAATTATATATCATATCAGAACTTGCTGCCTACCCCTACTGGAATTGTTGAAGATATGCAAGGAATGAAGCTGGGGGTATTGTTTAGTCTCTGTGAGCAGTTAAAAAGGTGCAACCTTGAGGGAAGGAACAAGATAATCACAAAAAGAACACAACTACTGAACCTTGAGTGAACTATCCTAATTAATATCTAATTAGGCATAATTATAATTATTTCTATAATTGGCATAATAGAAACATACCCCTGGGTGGGGAAAGCCCCCTACTAATAAAAGCCCCTTGCTCACTGAGCATGCGCAGTAAAAAAGAACGCTGTTCTGCAGAGGGATCTGGATCGATGGGTGGAGGCCAATTGTATGAGATTTAACAAGGCCAAGTGCCGGGTCCTGCACTTGGGTCACAATAACGCCATGCAATGCTACAGGCTTGGGGAAGAGTGGCTGGAGAGCTGCCTGGCGGAAAAGGACCTGGGGGTGCTGGTTGACAGCCGGCTGAACATGAGCCGGCAGTGTGCCCAGGTGGCCAAGAAGACCAAGAGCATCCTGGCCTGTATCAGAAATAGTGTGGCCAGCAGGAGTAGGGAAGTGATCGTGCCCCTGTACTCGGCACTGGTGAGGCCGCACCTCGAACACTGTGTTCACTTTTGGGCCCATCATTAACAAGAAGGATGCTGAGGTGCTGGAGCGTGTCCAAAGAAGGGCAACAAAGCTGGTGAGGGGGCTGGAGCACAAGTCTTCTGAGGAGCGGCTG
>NW_010516771.1:8158-8503 GCF_000687285.1 Phaethon lepturus
TTGGCAAGTAATGCAAATAAGAAGGGCTTCTACAGGTATGTCAGCCAGAAAAGGAAGGTCAAAGAAAGCGTATCCCCCTTTGATGAGCAAACTGGCAGACTGGTAACAACGGGCAAGGAGAAGGCTGAGGTACTCAAGGACTTCTTTGCCTCAGTCTTCACTGGCAGTCTCTCTTCCCAAACCTGTCAAGTGGATGGACTACAGGACAGGGACTGGAGGAGCAAAGTCCCTCCCACTGTAACACAAGATCACATTCAAAACCACCTGAGGAACCTGAACGTGCACAAGTCTATGGGACCTGACGAGATGCATCCCAGAGTCCTGAGGGAATTGGCTGATGTAGTT
>NW_010516771.1:9070-13152 GCF_000687285.1 Phaethon lepturus
TGGACACGCTCCAAGAATGGGCCCACGTGAACCTTATGAGGTTCAACAAGGCCAAGTGCAGGGTCCCGCACCTGGGTCAGGGCAATCCCCAGTATCAGCACAGGCTGGGGGTGAAGGAAGGGAGAGCAGCCCTGCCGAGAAGGACTTGGGGGTACTGGTGGATGAAAAGCTGGACATGAGCTGGCAATGTGCCTTCGCAGCCCAGAAGGCCAACCGTGTCCTGGGCTGCACCAAAAGAAGCATGTCCAACAGGTCAAGGCAGGTGATTCTGCCCCTCTACTCTGCTCTGGTGAGACCCCACCTGGAGTACTGCATCCAGATCTAGAGCCCTCAGCACAGGAAAGACATGGACCTGTTGGAGTGAATCCAGAGGAGGGCCACAAAAATGATCAGAGGGATGGAACACCTCTGCTATGAAGAAAGGGTGAGATAGTTGGGGTTGTTCATCCCGGAGACGAGAAGACTCCAGGGAGACTTTACTGTAGCCTTCCAGTACTTAAAGGGGGCCTATAAGAAAGATGGGGACAGACATTTTAGCAGGGCATGTTGCAGCAGGACGAGGGGTAATGGTCTTAAACTAAAAGAGGGCAGATTCAGACTAGATAGAAGGAAGAAATTTTTCACAATGAGTGTGGTGAAACACTGGCACAGGTTGCCCAGAGAGGTGGTAGATGCCCCATCCCTGGAAACATTCAAGGTCAGGTTGGACAGGGCTCTGAGCAACCTGATGTAGTTGAAGATGTCCCTGCTCATTGCATGCGGGATGGAGTAGATGACCTTTGAAGGTCCCTTCCAATACAAACTATTATATGATTCTATGATTTTATGATATCATGGTGGGAGTCTGTTACAGACCACCCAACCAGGATCAAGAGGTAGACAAAATATTCTGTAAGCAGCTGGACGAAATCTCACAATCGCTAGCCCTGGTTCTTGTGGGGGAATTCAACTTATCAGATGTCTGCTGGAAGTACAGTACAGCAGACAGGAAATAGTCCAGGAGTTTCCTGGAGTGTGTGGAAGATAACTTCTTGACACAGCTGGTGAGCGAGCCAAATAAGGAAGGTGCCACATTGGACCTGTTGTTTGCGAACAGAGGAGGACTTTGTGATAGTTGATAGGGTGATGTGATAGTTGGAGGCCGTCTTGGGCATAGCGATCATGAAATGATAGAGTTTAAAATTCTTGGAGAAATAAGGAGGGGGGTCAGCAGAACTGCCACATTGGAATTCCGGAAGGCAAACTTTGGCCTGTTTAGGGTCCTGGTTGACAGAGTCCCTTGGGAGGCAGTCCTGAAGGGCAAAGGAGTCCAGGGAGGCTGGACATTCTTCAAGAAGGTAATCTTAAAGGCACAGGAGCAGGCCATCCTTAATATGCTGAAAGATGAGCCAGTGGGGAAGAGGACTGGCCTGGCTAAACAGAGGGATTTGGCTGGACTTCAGGAAAAAAAGGAGAGGTTATGAACTTTGGAAGAAGGGGCAAGCAAGTCAGGAGGACTACAAGGATGTCGTGAGGTTATGCATGGAGAAAATTAGAAGGGTCACAGCCCAGCTAGAACTTAATCAGGATATTGCTGTAAAAACAATGAGAAATATTTCTATAAATACATTAGAAAAAAAAGGGGGCCGAAGGAGAATCTCCATCCTTTATTGGATGCGGGGGGAAACATAGTGACAAAGGATGAGGAAAAGGCTGAGGTGCTTAATGCCTTCTTTGTCTCAGTCTTTAATAGTAAGACCAGTTTTTCTCTTTGTACCCAGCTCGCTGGGAAGACAAGGCCGGGAGCAGAATGAAACCCCCATAATCCAAGGGGAAACGGTTAGCGACCTGCTACACCACTTAGACACACACAAGTCTATGGGGCCAGATGGGATCTACACAAGGGTACTGAGGGAGCTGACAGAAGTGCTCACCAAGCCACTCTCCATCATTTATCAGCACTCCTGGCTAACCGTGGAGGTCCCAGTTGATTGGAAGTTAGCAAATGTAAGGCCCATCTACAAGAAGGACCAGAAGGAGGATCTGGGGAACTACAGGCCTGGCAGTCTGACCTCGGTACTAGTGAAGGGTATTGGAGCAGCTCACCTTGACTGCCATCACACAGCATGTACAGGACAACCAGGTGATCCAGCCCAGTCAGAATGGCTTTATAAAAAGCCAGTCCTGCTTGAATAACCGGATCTCCTTCTATGACAATGTGACCCGCCTAGTAGATGAGGGAAAGGCTGTGGATGTTGTCTACCTGGACTTTAGTAAAGCCTTTGACACCGTTTCCCACAGCATTGTCCTGGAGAAACTGGCTGCCCATCACTTGGATGGCTATGGTCTTTGCTAGGTAAAAAAGTGGCTGGATGGCCAGGCCCAAGAATGGTGGTGAATGGAGTTAAATCTAACTGACAGCCAGTCACAAGTGGTGTTCCCCAGGGCTCAGTATTGGGGCCAATTATGTTTAATATTTTATCGCTGTGAGGGCGAGGGGAGGTTGGCGCTGGGGCCCTACCTCCAGCCCGGTGGAGGAGAGGGATAACCAAGTTTATTGCACTGTGTGGATTCGATGGCCAGACACATCAGACCCATGGGAGTATAAGGGTCTAGTGGATACCGGAGCACAGTGTAACCTAATGCCATAAAGCTATGTCCTCACCAACTAGAAAAAAGGAAACACAAGGGTTCTTAGGCATTGTGGGTTTTTGGAGAATGCATATTCCAAATTACAGTCTGATTGTAAGCCCTCTCTGTCAAGTGACCTGGAAGAAGGTTTTCAAATGAGGCCTTAAACAATGACAAGCCTTCGAACAAATTAAACAGGAAATAGTCCATGCAGTAGCCAGCAGGCCACTCGGGGAAGAACAAGGTGTTAAAAATTTGCTTTACACTGCAGCCAGGGAGAAAGGCCCTACCTGGAGTCTCTGGCAGAAAGCACCAGGGGAGACTCAAGGTCAAGCCCTAGGGTTTTGGAGTCAGGGATGCAGAGGATCCGAGGCCAGCTATACTCCAACTGAAAGAAAGATATTGGCAGCATATGAAGGAGTTTGAGCTGCTTCAGAAGTGGTTGGTACTGAAGCACAGCTCTTCCTGGCCCCCCAACTGCCAGTGCTGGGCTGGATTTTCAAAGGGAGGGTCCCCTCTACACATGCAACTGATGCTACGTGGAGTAAGTGGGTCGCACGTATCACACAGCGGGCTCAAATAGGAAACCCCAGTCGCCCAGGAATCTTGGAAGTGATCATGGACTGGCCAGAAGGCAAAGGTTTTGGAATATTGCCGGAGGGGGAGGAGATGTGTGCTGAAGAGGCCTTGCCATATAATAAACTATGAGAAAACAAAAAGAAATATGCCCTGTTCACTGATGGGTCCTGTCACATTGTGGGAAATCATCAGAGGTGGAAGGTTGCTATATGTAGACCTATATGGCCAGTCATAGGAACTGCTGAAGGAGAAGGTGAATCGAGTCAGTTTGCAGAGGTGAAAGCCATCCAGCTGGCTTTAGATATTGCTGAACGAGAAAAATGGCCAATACTCTATCTCTATACAGACTCATGGATGGTGGCAAATGCTCTATGGGGGTGGCTACAGCAATGGAAGCAGAGCAACTGGCAGCGCAGAGGCAAACCTATCTGGGCTGCTGAATTGTGGCAAGATATTGTTGCCCGACTAGAGAATCTAGTCATAGAAGTACGTCACGTAGATGCTCACGTACCCAAGAGTAGGGCCACTGAAGAACATCAAAACAACCATCAGGTGGATCAGGCTGCTAAGACTGAAGTGGCTCAGGCGGATCTGGACTGGCAGCATAAGGGTGAACTATTTATAGCTTGTTTGTCCCATGACACCTCAGGTCATCAAAGAAGAGATGCAACTCATAGATGGACTCGTCATCAAGAGGTAGATTTGACCATGGACACTATTGCACAGGTTATCCATTAATGACAAACATGCACTGCAACCAAGCAAGCCAAGTCATTAAAGGCTCTTTGGTATGGAGGACTGTTGGGATCACCCTGCAAGGGCTCGACCTTAAGGAGAAGGAGTTGTGGCATTGAGAAGCTGGTAAACAGCTGGATATCTGCATGGCTCGGCCT
>NW_010516772.1:0-3627 GCF_000687285.1 Phaethon lepturus
GTTGTGAAGTCCATCCTTCTCCCGCAGATAAGCCCATGCCAAATCAGGTACATCTCAAAGCGTCTGTGGCCATGGTTATGTCTGTGCTGCATCAGGTATACCTCTGATGGGATTGTGTTGGGATCACCCAACAAGGGCTTGACCTTAAGGAGAAGGAGCTGTGGCATTGAGAAGCTGGTAAACAGCTGGACACCTGCAGGGTCAAACTTGAGGAGAAGGAGCTGTGGTAAACAACTAAGAGGAAGCAAAGGAGCACATGGATGTACAGAGGCGACCAATCCTGCCTCTGTGAGAGTCATGTGGACTTAAAGCAATAGCCAACCGGGTAGCACTTTTAGGCATGTGAACGGGCTGTATTTGTATAAAAAGCAAGCTTTCCTAACAATAAAGGTCTTTGGCCTGAATCCCCACCAGAGTCCGTGCCTTAATGCTCCACAGGATTGAGGCCCAAAGATAAATCCATGCTGGAGAAGGTACACCACGAAGCATCTATGGCTGTGGATAATTCCATGCTTAAAAAAAAAAGGTCATGCTGGAGCACCTCAAAGCCTGTGGCCATAGATATGCCCACAACAGAGCAGGTACACCACTGGAGGGACTGCAGCCATGAGTAAGGCCATGTTGGAGCAGTTTTACTTCTGAAGGGACTGTGGCTGTGGGTAAGGCCATGCTGGAGCAGATATATCTCTAAAGGCATTGTGGCCCATGGAGAAGGCCATTTTGGAACAGATGAAGCTCGAAGTAACTGTGACTGTGGATAAGTCTATGCCAGAGCTGGCATAACGCTGCAAAGGCTGTGGCTCATAGATAAGACTCCACTTGGAGTAGGTACACCTCTAAGGGACTGCAGTCTGCAGAAAAATCCAAGGTGGCACAGGGGCGAGGGCAGGAGTTTGTTACAATTCTAAATCTGATGGTCTGGTCCAAAGGGACCAGGGGTAGAGACTGTAATGCAAATACCTTTAAACTGTTGTAACCCATGATCTGAGTTGTGTGTTACAGGAATTACTGTAGCAGAAACCACCTGAACCAATGGAGGAGAAGCCTTACAAGAAGCAGTGCAAGTACAGCCATGACCTGACCTAAGATGGCTTTGGTGGAAAATAACTCAATCCAACAAACCACCTCTCCTGTCCTGAGTGACCACCACAGTCATGGACTAAATGAACTCAACAGACATTTCTGGACATTTATGGACATTTTACAGGCATTTCACAGGGGTGACACATCGACTAAGAGAATGGTATTTGTATTATATCAAAGGATGGGAACGAGGTTGATGGGCAATGAGGTTTTATTTGGGATAGTGTGGGACCTGAGCATGATATAAATGGTATGGAATAAGGGGTGGAGAATGTGCTTGTTTTGGCTGGGATAGAGTTAATTTTCTTCATAGTAAGTAGCATGGGGCTATGTTTTGGATTTGTGCTGAAAACAATATTGATAAAACAGAGAAGTTTTCATTTTTGATGGGCAGTACTTACACAGGGTGAAGGCCTTTTCTGCTTCTCACATCACTCCACCAGCAATTAGGCTGGGGGTGCACAAGAAGTTTGGAGGGGACACAGCCAGGACAGCTGACCCCAGCTGACCAAAGGGATACTCCATACCATATGATGTCATGCTCGGCATGTAAAGCTGGGGGAAGAAGAAGGAAGGGGGGACATTTGGAGTCATGGACTTTGCCTTCCCAAGTAACTATTATGCATGACGGAGCATTGCTTTCCTGAAGATGACTGAACACCTGCCTGCCAAAGGGAAGCAGAGAGTGAATTCCTTGTTTTGCTTTGCTTGTGTGTGTGACTTTTACTTTACTTATTAAACTGTCTTTACTTCAACCCACAAGTTTTCTCACTTTTATTCTTCTGATTCTCTCTCCCATCTCTCTCCATGGTGAACGAGTGGCTGCATGGTGCCTAGTTTCTGGCTGAGGTTAAACCATGACAAGCAGCCTGGCTGAACAGAGAACTTTGGCTGGAACTCAGGAAGAAAAAGGAGTTTATGACCTTTGGAAGAAGGGGCACACCACTCAGGAGGATTGCAAAGATGTCATAAGGTTATGCAGGGAGAAAATTAGAAGGGCAACAGCCCAGCTAGAACATCATCTGGGTATTGCTCTAAAAGACGATAAAAAATATTTCTGTAAATACATTAGCAACAGAAGGAGGGCTAAGGAGAATCCTTTATTGGATGTGGGGGAAACATAGTGACAAAGGATGAGGAAAAGGCTGAGGTTATTAATGCCTTCTTTGCGTAAGTGCTTAAACAGTAAAACCAGTTACAGGTAATCAACCCCCTGAGTTGGAAGACATGAATGGAGAACAAAATGAAGCCCCCATAATACAAGGGGAAATGGTTAGTGACCTGCTGCATCGCTCAGACATACATGACTCTATGGGGCTGATAGGATCCACCCAAGGGTACTGAGGGAGCTGGCAAAAGTGTTTACCAAACCACTTCAATCATTTATCAGCAGTCTTAGGTAAGTGGGGAGGTCCTAGTTGACTGGAAGTTAGCAAATGTGATGCCCATCTACAAGAAGGGCCGGAAGGAGGATCTGGGCGACCGCAAGCGTGTCAGTCCAACCTCGGTGCTGGGGAAGATTATGGGCGACCGCAAGCGTATCAGTCCAACCTCGGTGCTGGGGAAGATTATGGAGCAGATTGCCTTGAGTGTCATCATGTGGCACGTCCAGGAAAATCAGGTGATCAGGCCCAGTCAATATAGGTTTATGAAAGGCAGGTCCTGCTTGACCAATCTGCTCTCCTTCTATGAGCAGGTTACCTGTCTAGTGGATGAGGGAAAGGCTGTTGATGGTGTCTACCTAGAATTTAGTAAAGCTTTTGACACCATTTCCCACAGCATTCTCCTGGAGAAACCAGCTGCTCATTGCTTGGATGGACATACTCTTTTCTGGAGTTGTGATGAATGGAGTGAAATCCAGTTGACAGACAGTCACAAGTGGTGTTCCCCAGGGCTCTGTACTGGGGCCAGTTCTGTTTAATAATTGTATCAATGATCTTGACAAGGGGGTCGAGTGCTCCCTCAGTAAGTTTACAGATGACACCAAGTTGGGTGGGAGTGTTGATCTGATTGAGGGCAGGAAGACTCTACAGAGGGGTCTGGGCAGGCTGGATTGATCGGCCGAGGCCAATTGGATAAGGTTTAATAAGGCCAAGTGCCAGGTCCTGCACTTGTGTCACAGCAACCCCATGCAATGCTACAGGCTTGGGGAGGAGTGGCTGGAGAGCTGCCTGGTGGAAAAGGACCTGGGGGTGCTGGTTGACAGCCGGCTGAACATGAGCCAGCATTGGCCAAGGTGCCCAGGTGACCAAGCAGGCCAACAGCATCCTGGCCTGTATCAGGAATAGTGTGGCCAGCAGGAGTAGGGAAGTGATTGTGCCCCTGTACTCGGCACTGGTGAGGCCGAACCTCGAATACTATGTTCACTTTTGGGCCCCTCACTACAAGAAGAACATTGAGGTGCTGGCGTGTGTCCAAAGAAGGGCAATGAAGCTGGTGAAGGGTCTAGAGCACAAGTCGTGTGAGGAGTGGCTGAGGGAACTGGGGATGCTTAGCCTGGAGAAAAGGAAGCTGAGGGGACAACTTATCACTCTCCACAACCAC
>NW_010516772.1:3860-27307 GCF_000687285.1 Phaethon lepturus
AACAGGCTGCCCAGGGAGGTGGTGGAGTCACCATGCTTGGGGGTATTTAAAAGATGTGTAGACGTGGCGCTTAGAGACATGGTTTAGTGGTGGACTTGGCAGTGTTAGGTTTGCGGTTGGACTTGATGATCTTAAAGGTCTTTTCCAACCTAAATGCTTCTATGATTCTATGATTCCCTACTCTGAGGGAAAAGTGTGGGATGACGTTTGCCCGTTTAGGAAGTAGTGCTAGAGGTTGGGCCTGGTCAAATTCTTTGGGGATAAAGAAAAAAAAATCAGTTTCTTCTAAGGTTGAAGATGATAGCAGATAAGTGTAGAGAGGAGAAACTGATAGGAACATTTATGCACAGTAGTGAAAAATGACCTTTTAATCAAAACGAATATTTTTTATCATCAGCTTGAATTGTTTCAAGGAAAACCACAGAATATGAAGGTTAATGTATTTATCCTAACTTCTGACATATTTGTAATTTCCTGTAACATCAGGTAGAAAGTAGAAAAAGTAACAGTGAAAGAAAAAAAAGACAAACAAAACAAAACAAAAAAATCCAGAAAACTGAAAGGAAACAAACAAGCCTCCCAGGGGAGCATGAAAACTCATCAACCTTTTTACTGCATTTGAGAAAAAAAAAACTTGCTCCGGGAAAAATGCATTATAATGGTATTTTTAACACTTCTAAATTGTAATATCTTCTGAAATAGTATTGCAGCTATATTATATTCTTGTCAGCTGAAGCTCTACTGTTACTAAATGTGGCAAGCATTTACCTTGCAGGTGCACAGAAAATAGAAGAATAAAGACCAGATTAATGCAATCAGCATGGACTATTAAAACCAATAGCACCTCCCACACACATTGCAACTAACCTCATAGAGGTGAATGTTTTATTTCCTTATATAAATATTTGTTACTACAGAAATAAAGTTGGCAGACATCTGTGAATTAGATTGCCATTATCCACAGGTTTTAAAATAAAAACACTGCTGAATAATGAGTAAGTTGTGTCAAGTCCTCACTTGAAAACCCTGAGCCTCTGTGATGCAAAAGAAGAAAAGGACAGCCATTTTAAAATGATCCCACAAAAGTGTACAGATGCTGTAGGTGCTGAACACTCTTCCCTGTGAAGAGACTTAGCTGGCTTGCAAACATGGGGCTACCCTATATGCAGATAAGTAGCCAGTGAGAATTGGACATGTGTAATCAAGATTAAGTGGGTTTTCTTGAGCTACCTAAGTGTGGTGGACACATATTTTTACCTGATTCCAATTTCCTTTTCTGATCTCGTGTTTCCCAGGGAGTATGTGAACCCTTGGCTATTGCTTCTTCTGGAGTAAGGCTCTCCTTCTTGTTTGTAAACTTTGATGGGAAAAAGACCTTTTGATGAGAGTCTTCCACATCCTTTAGATGTACTCGGTTTACTGGGTGATCTGTACTGAAGACTCAGACCAGTTATAATCAGAAATCATCTACTCTGGACTGGAGAATCTCTCTAGTGAAAGCCAGTACAGTTCCATTGACAGATGTAGTTGTGACAAATCGTTGTCATCTCCACTGGTCTTTGGTACTACATGGCTGTCATGAGGAGTGCAATTCTTCTCTTTTACATCAGATTGACAAGATTTTTTCTCCTGTAACTAGTCTCAAGCTAGTTATGCTACGTTAACTGAAAACTGAGGGTTTTCTTACTGACCTCAAGAAAACTGATGCAAATTAGACAAGGGGAATATAAACCCAATGGTAGATGAAACCCTTCTTCCAGTTAGATCACCAGGTTTGCCATCAACTATAGCAGGGTTGATATGTCCTGCTTTAAAAAAAAAAAAGCTTATGGAAAGAGGTCAAGTAAAAAATATGTCTTAAGCTTCTTTTTTGCATCACTGCAATATTAACCAAAGGCACCAGAGAGCCTTGTGACATATGATTGACAAAGTTTTTATCTTTCTGCCTGCACTCTTAGAAAAAAAACCACAACTGAATGTGTTAAGTCTGTTGCATTTTGGTGAAATGTACCACATGATCTGAAGGAGCATTATAAAATAACCAAGAGAATTTGCTCACTAAGGTCCATATCCCTTCCAAACTTCTTTTGCAGTTCTGATCAGGAGAGAGAAACAGACATCGGGATCAAGAAGCCATCATATCAAAGCTGTTTTCAGTGTGTTGTGATAACAAATTAAAAGTGTGATGAAATTGCAGGGGCTCAGTAAATTACATTTAATCAGTTGTATATCATGGTATGAACAGAGAACAAACTTTAAACATTTGCTAACTGAAAACCTCAAAGATCTGGGCAATCTACAGAAATATTTATAACCAAAAATACAGACAGAATGCCCATCATCAACTTGATGTAATCAAAACTTCATGAACGGAAGTCCACAGGAAAATGACTAACACGAGAAGCATGATAAGACACACTGAAAGGTGAGATTACATTGATTAAAGGGTCTTAGGAACTCCTTTATTCTTTCTTTACGGCATTGGGCTGAACTTAATCATTTGGGTACTGCATGGTACCACATCTGCAAAGTAGACAGCCCTCTCTCTTTTGCAGCACTGTATGTGTGAAGTTCCTATAGAAAAGGAGATAATGCAAGAAGAAGATGACCCTCCTTGCAGCTCAGAAGGCAGGGTGGTACCCTCCTTGTGGTGGTGTACAGGCTCCAAAACCTACCATCTCCTCTTCTGCTATCCACACAGTAGGCTGATCCAACAACTGTTCAGGGACAATGACCCTTCTGTTAGTAAGATTTGCTCCTGTTTCCACTGAGTAAAACTTTATGGTCTGGGGACAGCAAAAAGAACCATAGAGCAGATTTCCAGGTGTTCTGACTCTTCTACCTTTCCAAGGATGCTCTCAGAGGATTGGAAGAGATATAGATCCTTTTACATTTCTTTCATTGAGATTAGAGTGCGACACTAACTAAAGTACAACATGAAAGTGGTAATATCATACTTTCACTGAAGGAACCCCATGAAAAACACACGGCTGACAAAATAGGGCTTAGTATAATGAAAATCCAAAATTATATGACAATGAAGAGTATTTAATGAAGAAAGTCTCTAAGAAGTTTTTTAAAATTAGGAAGCAACGTGTTTCTGCTGCTTTAACATAATCTAACAATAAAATTCTACATTAGACTGAAAAATAGAAGAACTTAATCTAAGATATTAACAGATATAACAATAATTATTATCTTATTAATCTAAGATATTAACATTATCTCTGTTAATAACCACTGTCTCTCTGGTTCTTGACAGTCAGCTGTGATTATATAGATGTTAGGGAGCAACATTTTGACAAATAACTCTGACAGCTAATTATTATTTTCATTTAAAGTTTCCTTTGTCAAAACAAGGTCAAGATGGGAAGATATTTGAAAACTTATAAAAAGAATGAGCTGTCATTTTACAAAGTCTTTGTTATAAAATTAACAATACACATTTATATCAAGATTATAGTGGCACAAATGTAATACATTACGTAAGCATCTTGATTCATTTCATGTTAAACTTCACAGCATAAGTGTCCACTCCTGAGTCCTAGACCATAAACTGCAATCATGAATAGCATTTATGTGATTTAGAATGTGGAATTAACAGGATTAATAGGGTAACACACAGACTAATAAGACAGAAGTATGTTAGACAGTGGTTATTTATGTTTTTGACATTATATGTTTTAAAAATATAAAAAAATTCTCATCAGCCCAATGGATAGTAGTATTTTAAATGATACAAAGAAAAGGAATAAATATTTTACTTTTCCATAGGTCTTTAAAATTCTGTATGCACACATGCACACACACATGTAATTCTTTCCAAATGCATGGTTTTGATTCTTTATTGTACAAAACCATTAACCATTTTTAATTTATAGCTCTGTGTATGTATAAATTAATAAATCAGGTCAATTTAGATTGTATACACTTCATCAGCACCCTGAAGAAAAGAACAACGCTATTAGTAAGATACAGAATTGGAAAGATGCATTTTTGTGATTCTTTGTGCTACTGTAAATGCTGTAAGGGGAAATGTAATTATTAGTTGCATTAACGTAAAAGATTTTTTATGAATGACAGCAAATAAGATTTGGCAAGAATTCTCCTTCTCATGGATCAAAACTATGTCTGCTCTTCCCATCAACACTTTTGATTTAACAAGTGAAGATGTGCTATACTTTCTGACAGTGTCATGCAAGAAGATAACAAAAGGCATAATTTCAGCCCGCCAATGAAAAAAAGGTTGTTACCTTCAAAACAGCTTTTAAAAAACATGGCAAAGTAACAATTAAGCACTTTAAAATTGCATGCCTGACAAATACTCCTTCATCTGGTGCACAACAAAGTGATAAATAATTTATTTCAAACTAAGCATGATAGAAAATTGATTAGTTTCACTAAATATTATGGCATCATATCATACAGAAATGTCAGAATGAATATTTAAATACATACTGATTACGAATAAAGATAGTAGCTACCGACCCACTGAAATAGTACATTTACAAAGAACTGAAACCTTTTGGCCTTGAAATTCTGTCTGTGATACTCAGAGTGACATCACCCCATTTACCTTAAGGTGTCTCCAGCATCGGTGTAATATTTAAGCTAGAGTATCTAGACCTTCGTTTTATACTGCCGAGACCTACTCAATGACATCCTTGGCTTCCAGGGGTTTATTCAGTCCACTGTGATGAAGAATACAGATTTGGTCAGCTAATTGCATCCTAACCTCAGCTGACTAGCTAATCTGCTGTAATGGAGACCTAGATGTGTTACTGACATGTGGAAGTCTATTTTGTAAATGCCTAAAGCTAATGGACCTACCACCCTTAATGTAGGTATCACAAAATCTTCCAAGAAGGGAGAAGTGGAATGCAGAGGAAACCAGTCTTTTTTCCGTTGTGGCAGTAGCTGAGCATCATTACACACTATTAGTCATCATGAAAGTGACAACTGAAAAAGCTGAAAATACAGATGTCACTTTGTTTTAACATTAGTATATATCAACTTATTAAAGTAGGTCAACACCAGCATTCACACTTCAGACTGATGAATATAAGGAAGAGAATAAAGTGAACTCTGGATCTTGGCTGACAAAAAATAATTTCAACAGAAAGAGCATAAGGAGAAGTTTCAGTGTAAAGCTGTGTAAAATAACGGCTACCTAAAATTCTTTTCAAGTAGTTTTTCTTGGAGAGCTTTGAATGGTGAGCTTTCTTCTCTTTTAAGTATTGACAATATTAAATTTAGGATAATACTTCACATCTCAGATAAAACACAACTGATCTTGTCAACGAAAACAATATGACACCAGGAGTACAGAGGTCTGTCTCAGGAAGAGCAGGCAATTGGCTTTTGTGCTTGTTGCTTTGTGTTTAAAATACAGGATAGTGCTAGATTATAACGCTACATTTTTAAACAAATGCAGAAATAATCCGGCTTTAAAGGAGAGCAAATATAACGGGTTAGGAATCTATTAAGTGAATGATTATCCTGCAGGAAACATTACATCAAAAATTGCATAGTATTTCTCTCTCTAAATATCTTCCTTCTTAGAAAATCTATAGCTTTAAATATAAAGAAATCAGTAACAAAGAAAGGAGAATGTGAAAAAAAGAAACCATATTAGAAAGCATTACTAACATATTTAGGAACCAAAGTATTTTGTACTTGAACACCATCACATATTGTATATTTTATATGGAAATAAATATATATAAATATGTGTGTTTATGCATGTGCATAATTATTCTCCTTTGGGATGAACCCAAAAAATGTAAGCTTTTTGTTTTAAGCTGTATGGAAGACAGATAATGGAAGCAAGAAAGAAATATGTAACTTCATGGAGGTAAATTAAGCAATGACTGGAACGTACCTAGGCACTAAGTCATACTTCTTTTTGCTGAGACAAGTGTTTTCCCAATGGAGAAAAAACATCTGGTACTTAAGTAGCAGGGTTCTCGATGTTAGCATACTTCTTCAGACACCTCTAAATAACAGAAAATGAGCAGAAGTGACAGACTATTCAGAATCAGTATGTACTGTGTGTGGTGAAAACTAACACAAATGAAATAGATCTGACACCCCAGCTATGGAGAAACCAAAGAAAACTCGATTGAAGAAGTAATTGCGGGCTTTAATGTTCACATTTGTATTTTGTCCACTCATACAAAATATCCTCCTGGCATCCTATTCAGTCTCTGGATGGAAAAGTATTGATGTTTTTGGGGTAGAAGCTGGGTTCCATAGTTTAAAAGCATATTTTTTTTCCTGAGGAAAGAGGACTCCTTGTAAATGTAACTACATAGGACAGATCTACAGTTATGCTTCTTTGGTGCTCATCTCTGTGTGAGCAGAGCATCAGAAAGGGAGAGGGACAAGTAGATTTCTTAGTCCTGAAATTTGTCTCCAGTTATGATTATTAAAGATTGTTCATAAAGAACCATTTGTGAACTGTATGGTTATATCTAAGCCATTTAAATAAACAATAAAATTGTTGTACTATTATTCTGTTCATATTACTGTTGTGCAACAGATTTTCCTATATCATGAAGAACCAGTGCTCGCAGTCAGCAGGTAGGTAAAATATCTGGACTTAGAATTCAGTTCTTTTCTCAGCCCTAGATCTTATTTGTGGACTTATCAATTGGTCTGATTCATCAGGACCTAAGTTTTTCTTTTTGATTTCAATAGATTTTGTCCTGTGTTTAAACTGTTAAATCTGCCATTTCCTGTTATGGACTTACATGAATGGTAGCAGAGAAAAACTACCAAATCTTCAAAAAAGCTCCATCAGATTGTACCAGTGAACCTAAACTATACTGGGCATGCTGTTGAAATACACTGTCATCTTTCCTCTGCTGTCAACAAAAATGAAAGCTTAAAATGAAAATGTGTTTTTCCAACTAACTTACAAAATAATTTACAAACAATGACATGTTTTTTCTTATCCACGTAAGCCCATCTGTGCAATAGAGAATATGATGGCAATAGAAATTGGAAGGCAAGGGAGGAGAGATCTACCACACCAATGTTCATATAGAAGGTCAACTAAAGTAGCACACCAGCAATATAAAATTCTGCCTACTAGCTGCCTGGAAGGGACTAACTGATTTGCCTGAGTGACCAAGAACTCTATATTCTTCTCCACGGTATGGTGAAGACAGCTGAAGACATCCTCTGCCTTGACTGGTCCATTTCTGTACTGATTCTGAAATAGTGCTGCAGTTGTGTGCTGGTCTTGTTTAAGCTGTACTGTAAACTGGGCCCCTCATTTCTTTAACACAGTTAAATGCCAAAATGGACATAGGAAATTAAAGTTAGAGGGGAACCTCCAAAGCAGCTTTCTTCAACTAATTGCAATTACTTCCTAAAGAGCCATAAGAAATCTGTCTAATGAGATTCTTATAGCCCAGACTGGCACCAAACTGTAGTGTTTGTGGTTATCCAGGTGCAAATCCTTAGAGAAAGCTTGAGGAATTCTCTTTTGTTAAAACACAAATGTTTGTGGTATCATTTTGTACCTGACAAACTCTCTAAATCCCAACCTCTCTTTCCATTGATATTTGCCTTTCGAACCCGTTATGGAAGGAGCCTCTGAGTTTCACTCTTTGCCGGACTAGCACATGGATCCTTTTGTATGTGATCTACAAGTGGCTGGAAAAGGGAGAAAGCAGTCTGAACGGTAAATTTGCATAAAAACTTTCAGCTCTAATCTTCTATTTAGTTCTGCAGGTCAAAATACAAATATTTTTTTCCTGTGTGTTACAAAATGTTCTCTGACCTCCAGGGTACAAGTAATTGCATTCCCAGAAGTAATACTGCATGGTAGCAGCCATTCACCAAATCATACGAAAGAGCATATAATTGTCGGGACTGGGTGTCGTTCTGATAGAACCGCTGGTTTTGTTTGCTGAGGTTTTTTCCTAACATATGCAGTATGTATGCTCATATCTTAACTGTTTAGAAACTCAGACAAAGGATTGCTGAAGTTACATGATACTCCACTGTTCCTACTGTAGTAGCAGCTTTTACATTGATTTTTACTTGAAATAAGCATTTATTTTTGAGTTTGAAAACTGAACAAAAACATGTGCTTTTTTCTTCCTGCTGTGACTAGTTACCGTGCCAAGCATCTATTCACAATCCCCTATACTTTACTCTGACATCAAATGGAGGCCTTACATCTAAACTACCTGATTTCCTATGAAACTTGTTTTATCTCATAATTCAAGTGCTTTCAAATCCCCATGCAAGATGTACAGTTTCTACAATTTAGATTTTTGAAAAGTTTTGTGACCTTGCGGCAGATCTGCATTGCTATGTGTTGTTTAACTGCAATTGCAGGCAACTTTAAAATGCCTTAAATTCTAAGAAAAAAAATCTACATTTTAGTAATACTATAGAGTTTTATATATTTATTGTTAAATATAATGCAAGCAGATTTGTTTTTTTTTTTTTCCCAGGTAACTGAATGTTTCTTTGTTTAACTTAAATGTTGTTCTCACCAGCTCTGTTTTAACAAAACAAATGTAACCTGATAACTAAACAGTTATCATTACAGTGAGACAGTAATGTGGACTTTGTTGTTATTTTCTGTGTAATGAACTATGTTCCTCAGTACCAGAACAATATAAGGTATAAACCCCAGAAGTTTATCTTTCTCCTAAAAACCTCACAGAATCCAGAAACTTAATGTGAAATATCAAATAGTGAGCCATACCTATGCTTTTATTTCTCTTTTTTGAAAGTAATTACAGATGACATCACATTGAATAATTAATTTATGGATAAGTATGCCTACCTATCACTCAGTTATTTTCTTATTAACCATAAGGTGATAACACTTCCTGTTTATTTAATTTTTAATTAATAAAAATCAGAAGTTAATAATCTCATCCTCAGAAATAGGGAAATGTGGTTCTATATAATTGCTTACAGATCTTAGGAAAAATAAGGATCATGTTTTACTCTGAAATAATTTTAGATATAGGAGTTTTGAATCTGAACATAGTTCTCCCCAAGCAAGATATTTAGATAAAATATCTTGTTTTGTTCTAGTTTCTCATTCTGAACGTTGACTTGGGATCAGTTATTTCAGGTTACAAAAATCAACCTTAAATGCATGCAAGAACCAAACACACACAATCCCTGGATATATATTGAAATATTAAATAACAGTATACTCATGGGCTTAATCTTAGATAATTAATCTGAGAGAGTTATTCAGTTAATTGCAGGTGTATACAAGCCTTGAGAAGTGGACTTCACTTCAAGGCTTTCCAAAAATCTCCCTGTGCTTTGTCTACCATTTCATCAAATCTGTCTTGAAAACTGCAAGGCTAATTTTTGTTTGTTTGTTTAGTTGAAAAGACAGTCCCAGCAACATTGCTTTAGATCACACTTTGTACTGATCAGTTTTGGCCAGTAATATTTGTTATAGATGTAGGTAAAAAAATTCACCAGCAAAAGAGGTACCCTTTAAAAGCTAAGTGAAAGTTATTCTTTGACTGAAGCAAAGGCAAGAAGAAAAATTGCCACTGAAAGGCTTTCAGTAACATTTAGATTTCTGAAGACTGATTTATTTGAGGAAAAATATCTTTTTTGTTTTACCTCTCTTAGCAGTTAAACAGTATACATAACTGCTTCTTTAATTCTTTTCCATTTTGTGTAAATTTTTGAGCTCCTGAGATGTCATATTTTATAACACATTATCTAGTCTTCTACTAAAAACTTAATGCCTAACCTTGCCAGATTCCCTAAGGAAGACTGGTACAACCAGCTTTCCTCTTGGGCTTTTAGGAAGCCCAATTAGGAAACGTACATATATTGTCCTGATGTCAAAACTCTGGCTGAATCATCAGCTGCCCACAATCTACATTTATCCAAAACATCCAGCGTTTCAGAAAGCATATTATGTTCACTCATATTATAGGACAAGCTGAACCCAGCAAAAGACTTCAATTAAAGTCTGGAGAGATGCCACTTTATGCCATTTTACTTTTGTAGTTGTTTCTTGATCGTAAGAGCTACACATTCTGTAAGTCCTCTGCTGTCTGGATGCCAGTACCAACTGATAGGAGACAAGCAAACATGCCTGCCTGTTTTGCAGAGGAAAATAAAGGTTTACTTTTTTTTTCAGATATCCTTGTCATGCCAAGAACCTTGCTTCATGTTCTTTTTTTTTTTCTAATATTTCTTATTTCTTTATAGCTGCAGAAATTAAATTACAGGTAATCCATGTCAGTAAGAGATAGAGAAACAGCAGGATAGATATCATGATGCACAGACAAAAATGTCCTGAATTCAGTAGGAAGAATGCTGTTGGCTGGGATTTTCTATGCAATGTTTTCAGTACTTAATTATTACTCTGCAGTTCAGTGCAATCTTTAAATTAAAATCTAAAACATATGAGCTTCAGCTCCTAAACACTGTGACACTCTTTGTTAGACAACAGTTTATAGGACTCTCAACTTCCTAGAGCATCGGAAATCTTTTCTGGAAGTTTCTTTCTGTGTAACTCTCCACCGAATTTAGTTGATTCTAAACAGATATGTGGAAGATAGATATATTTCTTTTCTAGAATTTTGGACATTAGTGATGGATAGAAATTCCAATTCCCAGATATTTTTTTTAAGTCACGGTGTTCTCATATGACTTGCATTTCTATCTAAACTTGCTGTGGTCCATGGCTTTTTTGTCCATCCTAGTGTTAAACTCACATTGTCTCCTGCATAGTATTTCACATTAAACTTTTACACATATAGACAGAAACAAAAACATGTACTAAGTGATTGCCATGGTTTAAACCCAGGTGGCAATTAAGCACCACTCATTCAGCTGCTTACTCACTCCCTCCACAGTGGGATGGGGGAGAGAATCAAAAAACGGAGAAAACTCATGGGTTGAGATAAAGACAGGTTAACAGGTAAAGCAAAAGCCGCGCACGCAAGCAAAGCAAAACACGGAATTCATTCACCGCTCACCATGGGCAGGCAGGTGTTCAGCCGTCTCCAGGGAAGCAGGGCTCCATCTCGCGTAATGGTTACTTAGGAAGACAAAGTCCCCTTCCTTCTTCTTCCACCAACTTTACATGCTGAGCATGGCAACATATGGTATGGAGTATCCCTTTGACCAGCCTGGGTCAGCTGTTCTGGCTGCATCCTCTCCCAACTTCTTGTGCACCCCCAGCCTTTTCTCTGGTGGGGTGGTATGAGAAGCAGAAAAGGCCTTGACTCTGTATAAGCACTGCTCAACAGTAAAAAAATCTCTGTATTATCAACACTGTTTTCAGCACAATTCCAAAACATAGCCCCATACTACCTACATTGAAGAAAATTAACTCTATCCTAGCCAAAACCAGCACAAGGGACCTTGAAGCTTCCAAAGATTCTTTCACTAGCCCATTTGTTCAATGCACAAAGAAACGTTTCCCGTTCTTGTCTCAATGAACTCAAATGAGGAGAGTAGCTATACTTTTGCAGAACAAAAAGTATTTTTGTGGTCATTTATGCCTTTTTTTTCTAATTGATGATGAGTACTTATGGAAGACGTTGTTTTTGAGCCTTTACTGTTGTTGTGAATGTTTCTGCCCCTTGGCTGTCGCTGCAAGCAGATGGTAGGCTGACAAGATCTATTTAAGTTCTGAGTACCTTGGAGGAAGTAAAAGCAGTAAAGGAAGGTAATATGAAGTGTGGTGACTGTAAATCATACTTTAATCAGCTTAGTTGTAAAACTAGACTGTGATCCTGGAAAAGAAACTTCTCACATAGGGATCTTATTTGATACCTTAATACGTGGTGTTACTCTGTCAAAAGTCTCCAGTGCAGATCCTATGCCAAAGATCATAAATGTCCCATGCTTTCCTCCTTCCTGAGACTAAAGAATGTGGATGTCCTGGGTCAGACCAACAGTCTCTTCAGGCCAGTATCCTCTCTCTGACAATGGCCACAAGCTGATGTTGCGGGAAAAGCTTAAGAACAAGGCAATAATTTGTGAATTTTTTCCCAGTACTTCACCAATCTTCATTTATTTTCATCTCTGCCAGCTATGGTTTATGCATTTCTTAACATTGGTGGATTTTTCTTGCATGGGCCTGCTAGGAACCACTGCAGTCTGCTGTTGTGACCATACACCTCTTGGAAGACGACCTCTATCACTTCTTTTTAGGTCTGTTGTATAGACACTGAACAGTAAGTGTATAGGATCTGAAATTCTCTGTTAAGGTGCCAAGCTATCACCTTTGGTTACAAAGAGAACCAACTTTGTCTGGGTTTCAAGTGTAGGCACTTCAATTAGTTATCTGAGGATATGAATTTTGAAGTTGACATTTGCTTTTTGAAGACAGATTACTGCTGAGTGCTGAGTAAGTTCACAGGGGGGGGCCTACAAAAGAGATAGGAATAATATTTTCTCTTATAACAGTAGCATCATGTCCCAGAAAGGCTTTACCAAGGTATCAGACTTTTTCACAAGGATATGATTGGCAGCAATAAAAGCCCCGTTCAAATTTGAAGGTGTCCCTACTAACAGACTGGCTTAAACCTGAAATCAGAAATCCAGAAAAATTAACCTAAACTTTGTAACATTCAATAAGCAGCTTTTTGCCATTTTCATGCATTATTCAATTAGCTTAAAACCAAGTATTTTCATTAATGGGAGAAAAATCCAGTAAGTTAAATAAACAGGATAACACACAGCACCCAGTTCCTCACATAATTATGAATTTATAACATTTCACTTGAAGTTTAGGATTGTCAGTTCTTGCTGGGTAGCAAAGATTCAGTAAACAATCATGCACAGTTTTGTTTTGAACAGTAAAATTGGACTGCATTAAAAACAGGAGCTAAAATAAGAACTAATGTTTTAAATGTTTTTAGCTACTTACATCTCTAGCTGTCAGTTATGCTGGTAAATTGTATCTTATTTTAATTCTAGTTTTAGGGTCTAGGCTACATGACCATCTACTTGAATCATTTTACATCATCGTGTATTAAAAATATCTTTGCTATACACTTCCTCAATTTGTCTAAGTCTAAATAGTTTCCTCTGTGTGTATATACCTTGTGAATTATGTCTTTCCACCATATGTATCATATTCTCTGTACAAAACTTTTACCTTCATAAGATAAAGTCTGCATTTGTTAGATATATTAAAACAGACAAGGGTTTTGCAGCTTCAAAGCCTCATCATATTCTTCTTTAAAATATATGTCAGAACTATGCTTATTGCAAAATTAACATGTGAAATATATTTAGGAGAATACTCCAAAGTTCTCCTCCGCTCAGTTGTCATGGTTGATTATCCTAAAAGAAAAATTGTCTGGACAGAAGAACTGGCTTCACTGAAGTCAATAGCAAACATCCCATTGAAGGGACTAGACCAAGATTTCCATGGAGTAAGCTGTATTAATGAGATTTTTTTGAAGCAGCCTTGACCCCCATACTGCCTGCTTTTGACTAGTCGCCAAACTAAATCTTACGACTTTGAAAATCTCATCTGTAAATCACAACTGCAACAGAAACCCAGCAAACTCATACAAACATATTTAAGTGAATGTCTCCAGTGAAGACATATCCAACCCCAAGTTAAAAAGGAATAATAACACGTCAATGCTTAATAATGTCTAACTTTTAGGCCCACTCTCTAGCTTTGCAGCCTAGGCATCTCCAGTAGCTCTTACAAAAATTAGTCCCGGTAGCATGAACTAGAGCTTGTTAAGGTAAATGACTGAAAATACTGTAGGATAAATGCCCCTCCCTTGCCTCTCAGCACTTTACTGAGCCTCAGAAAGGGTACTTTACACTCAAGGTTTGTAGCCTGGAATTTCCTAAAAGCTTTCTTTGAAAAATGGAGACAGATGAAGCCTAGGAATATCCAACCCTTTAGTTTTAAACACCTTTAGGTCTCAAGCATTAGATTTTAATACAAGAAAAATATGTACACTTCCCTCCTTTGCCCAGATCTTAGCTTACCCATCACTGGGTAGTATCAATAATCATAAGCTGGAGCTCATTCTGAGTGATGGGACGCTGTTAATTCTATGTCCTTCCTTTGAAGCCATTCCATTCTGCAAAAGACTACAAAACATTGAATGTGTCAGAGGTCAAGAACATGTGCAAGATTGACTAGAGTAACAATTAAGGCATTTATCTCTCAAGGGAAATTCAAAGGTTCCAGTTTATGGTCTCACACTTTTATTGTTCATCTGTACAATCTTTCAGAATTACAGATAATAAGACAGGACTTGCTTGACGCAGGAGAAATAATAGCAATTTTACAGTCTCTAGCAAGTTAACATTAGCAAACTGTGAGCATAGCAAATGTTTATGAGATTAAATACATTATTCAGTTAATGATCTTTGTTGGCAGCAGACACAGAATGGAGGCTGCTTAATGTGTGTAGGTAACTCCTGCTGACCAGCTCCATGAAAGATATGTGGTGATGACAGCCCTCAAGTGAAATAGACATATGCATAATTTTTAGGTCCTAAAACACTTAATGGGGAACCACACCAGAGAGGATAATTCTCATAATTATAAACCTGTTATGTGAACTTTGCATAAGCAAACTTGAGAGACATAAAAGCACTTATTAGGAAGGTTCTGTGAATAAACAGTAGCAATGGCTATAGTTAAATGTGTCTCTCTTTTTTTTTCCTTTTTCTGGCAGGAACCATCTAATGATGTATTTTTAATATGATTTTCTAAGACACTTCATAGTATAATTGCTACTCTATGTTTCAACATCACAATAATTAGCAGAACTGTTAAGCTCAGTGCACTTTATGGTGTACTAGATGTCCCATTATTTTACATGTCATACTAAGTCCGTTTCATAAAATCACAATCATAGAACCATAGAATCATGGATTGGAAAGGACCTTCAAGATGTAGTCCAACCCCCTTGCCATGGGCAGAGACATCTTTCACTAGATCAGGTTGCTCAAAGGCCCCATCCAACCTGACCTTGAACACTTCCAGGGATGGGGCATCCACAACTTCTCTGGTCAACCTGTTCCAGTGTCTCAACACCCTCATTGTAAAACATTTCTTCCTAACGTCCAAGCTAAATCTACCCTCTTTTAGTGTAAAACTCTTGTCTCTTGTCCCTTCTTTACATGCCCTGCTAAAAAGTCTTTCTCCATCTTTCTTATAAGCCCCCTTTGTATATTTAAACACCACAATAAAGTCTCCCCAGAGCCTTCTTCCAGGCAGAAACCCCAATTTTCTCAGCCTTTCTCCACAGCAGAGGTGTTCCAGCCCTCTGATGATTTTTGTGACCCTCCACTGGACTCTCTCTAACAGGTCCATGTCTTTCTTTTGCTGGAGATCCCAGAACTGTACTCCCAGTGGGGTCCCACCAGAGCAGAGTAGAACAGGAGAATCACCTCCCTTGGCCTGCTGGCCACACTTCTTTTTATGCAGCCCAGATATTATCTGCTTTCTGGGCTGCAAGCACACATGGCCAGCTCAGATCTAATTTTTCATCTACCATTATTCCCCAATCCCTCTCTAGGGGGTTGCCCTCAATCCATTCATCCTCCAGTCTGTATTGATATTTGGGATTGCTGTGGCCCAGAGGAAGGACCCTGCACTTGGCCTTGTTGAACTTCGTGAGGCCCGCTTCTCAAGCCTGTCACAGTCCCTCTGGATGGCATCCCTTCCTTCTAATGAATTGACTGCACTCTTCAGCTTGGTGTCATCTGCAAAGTTTCTGAGGGAGCACTTAATCTCACTGTCTATGTCATTAATAAAGATATTGGACAGTTCTGGTCCCAAGAGAGGTCCCTGAGGGATGCCACTTCTTACTGATCTCCATTTGGACGTTGAGTCGTTGTCTGAAACTCTTTGGATGTGGCCATCTGGCTAATTCTTTATCCTTAACCTCTATTTCTCATAAAGGTTTTGAGTGACTTCAGAATGTGGGCATGGAGAGAGGGAAATCTGTGTCATCAAGATTAATGAACCTCATTCGGTAATGGCATGAGAAAGTAAAGCCAGCTGGTTAACCTAGTTAAATGTTTTGAATATTTTAACCACAGAGAATGTAGAAGTATGTTTCCCTGAAAATATATTTATAAATAGTCATATTATATATATACACAGAGTGTGTGATTGAGAGAATATGTATCGAGAGAGAGACAGAGGCACAAGAGAAAGAATTGTATTTAGCTGCTTACTCTGTATCATCATTTCTGTCTCTTGAAGAATAGATCAGGCCTGTGAAGAGTGGAAATAGATCATTGTCTACTTCACTCAATTGCTTTGTGAGAAGGTGAGGGTAAGGAGAATTGAGGACCCTTTTACCTTACTCTATCTGTCCAATTCAGGGAAAAACATATCACTTCTAAGGAATGAACTTGAGTATTTGAGCTGAAGTTGTAACTGGTACTCATATATTTGCAGAAAGTTATTGCAAAATTGAGATGCAAACATAGATATGGCATTTTGAAAGATGTGTGGGAATGTTTTGTGTCAACTTCATCATTCAAATGCCTTTGTAAAATTTAAATGGTTTTGCACCTTTATCTATGATGGTCAAGATCTGATATAACAAGATCTTGAAGTTAGCATGCAAAATTCATGTTGCAGACTCTTAAGAATGAGTCTCTGCTTTTAAGAAACGTCCATTACACACAAACTGGTAAGACATGCTGGCTCCTCACACCAAATATGTAAGAATCTAAGTAGCATTTTATGTAAAGTATTTGTAAAACATTTTATGTAAATTTAAGAAAATTGCCTCTCCTAGAACTGCATAGCTGTACACTAAAATCAGCTCCTTCTGCTTGGATTCAACTGTTTAAAACCACTGAGCTAAGAAAATCAAAGCTAGGTAATGCATATATAGGGATGCTTGTGCACTGTGAAAAAGATGTAATAATAGGATCATATGTTACATTTAAAGCAGCATGTCTTTATTTTCCCCTCTCTATAATCAACAAATGTTTCCATCCCTTATTCTATGGTACCTGAAATAAAATTTGCTCCTGGCTTTTCCTTCAGCACCCATCACTACTGTATTTGAAAATGAAAACTTTTTTTTAATGTTTCCTTCTAACTTTTCTGTCAAGAAAGTAGTTCCACTTTGCCACTGGAAGACAAGAACAGGTAAGATAAGTGTAAAGATGTTCTGCAAGATCAGGTCCATAATTTGACATTTATAGTAGCTGTTGTTTGCAGAATGCTTAGCACTGGATGGCACTTCTTATGTCCAAAACTTAGCTCCCACTCATTCCCATTTGTCACTGTGACTGAGTACCATGTCCATCAATTAAATATCAAGTCATCAAGCTGAGCATCCATAAAATAAGAAACACATGATAGTGACCATCTGTGAAGAGACAGATTAAGTGACTTGACACACAAATTTTCCATAGAATCATTCGTTTGCGTTGACTGAGACCTTTTCTCTCTGCTTGCAATCACAGTAGTCAGCCAGTATGCTCCTTCTAAATTAAACAACAAGCAAGAATCCTGCAATCAAGGGCTTGCTTCACTGTATAATGTTGATTTTTTAACATAAGAGATCTACTCTGTGCATCCAATGAAGGAAAATGTAAGGGAAAAATTGTATGTGATCATGTAAAGGGAGATCATGTAAAGAAAACCTCAATTCTGTCATATTTTAACAGACTGTAATATCTTGACAGATTTTAACACAGTGATGGCTGCAAATCTCTATTTTTATGTACTTTGCATGTGTAAACAACATTTCTTAGTCTTCCTAAAAAGCAACCTGGAAAAACACAAATGAGATTAAATTGATACCCATTTTTATTCACAGAACTTAGGAGATATGAATCACCTTTCACAGGTTTCTGTAGTGTCTCTCTCTCTCATATTTATGTAGATTGGAGAAGCTGGCTTATGACTTAAGTGTCTTGGTTCAGTCCCTGAAGAGATAAAAAGAAAAAGAACACAAAAAATATTTTGATTCTATATTTTGATAATGAGATTTTCTCACATTATAATGAATAGGTCTTTCAATTGTCCATTTATACTCCTATTTCTGCTGTTCATGGGGCAAAATCATACAGCTTCAGTATATGGCCAATTGATAACAATTTGTCCATAAATGATTTTCTTACATACTGTGCACAGTGCAAGATAATTCATAGACTTTTTTTGATACTTTTCATTTTTCAAAAGCTGATACATCTGTAGACTCTTCTGATATAGAACTGATGAGACAGGACATATCTAAAAATGAGACATCTAAATAATACAGTATGTTCAAGCACATACTTGTCTCCCACAGAGCCCCACTAAATCTTATTTGCCAAAAGCTTTCACACTCTTGTCCAAACAATGATCACTGTCTCAGAGTTTGAGCTCACCAGGCAAAAATACTTTGCAGAGAAGGAAAAGCAAAGCAGCCTGGTAGGAAATGTGAGGATAGTAGGGAGTAAGAGGAAAGTCAGATAATGAGGTCTTGGTAAACAATGGCAAATATCCCATGGAAAAAAATCTTGCCTTGCAAGGGGATAAATAATTCTTTTCTCTGAGCCGATTTGATCCCAGAGAGAAACAGTTCTTTCCACAGGTCTGATTACATAGTCTCAGCCCAGCTATACTAAGACAGAGATATCTAAGTCTGAAAACAGATGGAGACAAACATAAGCATAAGATAATTCAGCTGGAAATATAGTCACTTCTTCCTTCCTTCCTTCTAACAAGTCACAGTTCACAGTATAGCACTTATAAACATAACCCTGAACTTTTTTGTTTTATTCTGAGAGAGTCTCTCCTTTTAATTACTAGTCAGGGGAAAAGTTTATTTTTATTTCAGAGGTAAGACGGAGGAATCTCAGAACGAAGTGTACACCTGATTATGCTGAGGCTGTATAAGAACTTGAGGAAGCTCAGGCTTTCAGCCCTAGTGTTGAAAGAGTATCACAGCAGCCCATAGATCTGGCGGCCAACAGCAGGAGGGATCGGGCTCTGTACTCTCCTCCTGAAAGCCAGTCCGTTGTGGATGGGCGTTTGCACAATTTGCTGGTGAACTTCAGGCCAGACTAACTAGTGAGGCCCAAATCTGGAACGACCAAGGTGAGAACCAGTGACTGGGTGAGAGTGCCAGGACCTGGGCATGGAGATCTGATGGACCTAGAGCCTGAGCTCATATTTAAGGATGCCATGAATCTGTGGGTGTTGCAATCACAGAGAGCAAGGATGTGTGCACACCTCAGAGGTGAGCCTTTGCCAGAGAGGAGCAGCGAGACCGGGCTGTCTGTGTTTTTGTGAGTGCTGTGGGGTTTTATGCATTACCAGTAAAGGCACCTGTGCTGCTCTGTGTGGCTGGCTGTGTTAGGGTCCTCTATGTGTTGTGCGCGTTGTGTGTATCTACCTCTTGGAGTTCATCTTCAGCATTGCTGCTGGCTGGACTTTCAAAAGGAGACAGCAACGTTACACATCAGGATGACATGGGTAAGACCTCCAGGTATGCAAGTACACTGGATTTGGTTCTCCTGGGCCAGGAAGGAGGAACCCCTGGGGTCCTGAACAGCACTGGATTTCAGCTACTCCTTAACAAAGAACCAATACGGGTGCCAGGGAATAAGATGCTGGTCTATAGGCTAGTAGTTCTTGCAGTGATGTCCGTATCATAAGAAGGAAAGTTGTTTAGTCTCTGTGGTTTCTGGAAGATGTTTTTTGTGTTTCCAAAAAAGCCACACTCTGAGCAATGAGGGTTTTGAGGAATGTTGCTGTATCACATCAGTTCTGATACCTGTTGAGGAAGATTCTATTCTCAGAATGGGAGATGCCAAAGTTTCTCTGCTTGTCAATTGTGGACAGACTGTAAACGGATCCTGAGATGGATGAACTGTGGATGAAGCTGTGTGTTTTTCCTTTTCCTAAATGTTCTCATGAAGATTTTGAAACAGAAGAAGTCTGGTTCAAAGAAAAGAATCAGTATGCACAAAAATTAATTCATGCAGCTAGTTGATAAAATGCAGTTACCATGGGAAACAAACCATCCTGCTTCGTATATTTTATACTGCTCTTCAGTGAGCAACACTGAGATACTTCCTGAAGGTGAGACTATCAACTAAAATCCATAAGTCTAGTGGATACCAAAATCAGATATATAACAGGTGTATTTTCTTACAGCCCATTATAATTTCCTGTTGATATCTTACCATGACAAAAATTCTAATAATTTTTTCTCTTTCAGTTTCACTGAGGTTTATGACTTCAATCAATTTATTTAATCATAATTGGATTTTATTAAGAGTAACATCGTATATTCTAAATTTAGCATTTTGTTACACTTTATCAGACTTGATGGGAAGACACTAAGTTTAAAAGCTAACCAATTTTTCTAGGAATATCTGCTGGTCCAATGAAAGATGGCACCTAATGTTGTAAAACTCACCAGGAATTTAGAACATCCATCTGCTAGTTCTTTACAATTTGCTATGAATTTCCTCATACTTGGCCATGATTCTTAAATCTTGACCTATAGCCTTGTAAGAATCTTAATATTGATCTAAAAGACAAAGTTTAGCCTTCATCAAAACATTCCCCAGAACTGGATTTTAAAAAGACACCTCATTAACTATCTGTGGGAGATGTCTTGAATTTTTAATTTGTGTTTGGCAGCAGTGCTGTTACAAAGCTCACTCTCTGAGGGTCACAATACACTTGCTTAAATGCAATACTCAGGACCAAGACACCCATGTTTTAGTTCTGTCTTTGGTAAATCTCATAGCCTTCATGTTCAAGTGTTTGTGGTAGGCTCTGAGTCATCCATTTTCCCCTTGATAAATATGACAAAAATTTTGCTTCTTCAGTACAGAAATAATTATGTTTAGACCTGGTAACTGCCTGTGGTTTTTTTAGCAGCTTTGTTAACTGCCTTTGGAATTTACAGGCTACGTGGCTGATTACAGCTCTTCAGGAGCTGAAAAAAAATCTTGTGGAAAGGCTTCATACAACTCCTGTGAGCTGCCCCTAGAAGACGGTCATTTATTTTTACGTATGTTTAGGCAGGCTTTTGGAGGTGAACAGGAGCCAGTCCTACTTAAATTTTGAGCTAACTGGAAGTGATGTGGCTGCATTACTGCATGGCTGAGCCTTGGTAAATGTATTGTCTTTCCAGCAGGATTTAGCATTGCACCAAGCACTACTTGTTTATTCTGCGTCGTATAAACATCCATGCGCCTGGGCTAAGCAAGCATTTTGTAAAACAACCCAGGGATTCATTTATTACAGATTTGTATACAAAGTCAGTTCACATTATCCACTCATAAATTTATTTCTATAGCTAACTTTTCACCTGTTGGTGGGAATTACGTAAACAAGTATAGTCAGTGGCCTAAGGTCCATGGGTCTTGATTTCAGTGCCTTCCTATACCACAGATTTTTTATGTAGTCTTGCTCAAGTCACTACCTTTAGGCTCCTCTAGCAAATAAAGTAATTTGATTCTGCTTCTTAAGGTAGGAAGACAATTTAGTTTTTGTGAAGGTTTCAAATACTAAAGTGAGGGAATTCTTCTACTCTCTTAATAAACTTTTATACACTTTTGTCAGTATCCTTTTGAAGAATGTATATTTTAGGCTGCTAAAATATAGTGGCAGGGAAGAGAGAACAAATGAATGTTAAACAAATCTATAGGAGGAAGTGAGTGATCATGATAGTAAAGTGTATAAAGGTGTCTCAGTAGTGGACTCCATCCTCGTATACAGAGATAAGCAGGCACATGGCCAAGGCAGGATGATGTGATACAAATGTGTGTGATGCATCAGACAGTGGAGAAGTGGTGTAGGAGAGAGGGTGAGATTCCTTGGCTCCTTTCATTCGGTACTGTATATGCAAGCCTCCTTCTGGAGGGAAGTAAACTGGTGCAAAATGCTCATCTCATACAACTTTACCACTTCTTTTGTATTATATTGGATATTGTTCAACATCATTGTATTGCACACAACAGTGCTCTTTTTTTAAATTCCATTAGTTAATTTTTTTTCCCATAATGGTTGAATGTATGATTCTCTTTGTTAGCTTGAAAGCATTCCTGTTTAATCCCTACTCTGTATTACTTGTAAAGATATGAAAAATTCTTGTAGTACAGAAATTATTTCTTAAGGATAATGCTTTAATCCAGACCCATCTTGGAAGCCCAAGAGGTTATTAATCACAACTTACTATTTTTGATTTCTTTTTTTCTTCCGTGAAAACGGTAGAATCCAGGTTTTTTGTGCAGTCACATAGAAGAGTTAGATGCAGTATCTTGCTAAACTGTATATAATTGGTGCACATCTTCTGTCCTTTTAAGACTCTCAAAAGAACAGTGTGCTTGTCAGACACAGGCTGTGATTTGCAAACTAGGCTAATTTTATTTCTCATTAATGAATTTTCTTTAGTTGATAATTTAAATTCCCTAATTACTGTCTTCATTTATTTTTCTCAGGGAAAAAAAACATTAAAACAATCTTGGCAATTTCCTAACACAAGTTTTCTCTCCTCTCCTTTAATTTGTGACAAATAAAGTAATACTTTTTTCACCTGTCCCTTTGAACAATGCCTTTTTGCCACTTCAGATCCATTTTCTCCCTTCTGTCTCTTCTCCTTTTACCCTATGTTTTATTCTCTATCTGTGCACTCCTGCTAAGACTTCTTCATCTTTGTTACTAGGTCATCCATCACAGCTACCAGCTATCCCACATTTTTTTGGCAGCCAGCCTCCATCCCTTCCTTCTATTATTAGATACTTTTGCTTTCTCAAGTACCAGGCACTCTCCGCATCTAACAGTTAATGTACTCAGCAGAAGAAAACATTATTATGTCTTAGATTATGTTCCTGCAAAACAAAGTAAGCATCATCAACCCCAGAAATTCCTGTTTATTCCCATAGCTAAGTTTCTACTATAATATGTTATTTAAAAACATAATAATTACAGTATATTTTTGAGAAAATTAAAAATATCACATCATATGAACAGAGAAAACTGCACCTATACTGTTATCTTTGGTCAAATAGTTACTTGACTTCCCACAGGCAGAATAGCTATTTCATTTGTCATCTACTCAAATCTTGCCATTAAAACAAAAAGGACAAAAGGGAGATTTTTTTTTTGGCAACCAGACACTCAAATTCAAAGCTCAAAGTCTCATCATTTGAAAATGCAGCACCATTCAGAAACTGCTATAACTCAGAGTCTGTCTTGCAGCCAGTGGCTAGCTGTTGGTTATCGTATTGCACCACAGGTTAAAAATCCACTTTTACCAACTTGCCCTCCCTCAAAAAAACCCGATAACATCGGGAACATTTCCATTCACTTTACAATCATTTGACTGTCAGGCTCTAGAAACTGGCATCTCTTATAAAGTGTATCCTACCCAGCAAATGAAATATGCACTTTATCATCTGTCAGCACACTTCAGGACCTTTATTACTCTACCATATACATAGGAGAAAAAGAAAAAAAAAAAAAA
>NW_010516773.1:0-75000 GCF_000687285.1 Phaethon lepturus
ACCTTAGTGATTCTGTGATTCTGTGATCTCAGCTGTTCGATTCTGTTGATTGTCTCAGTAGCTCTATATACACCATTGGTCTCACTGGTATAGAGCTTGATCCTGTCACCTTTAATAAACATGGATCTTTCCCAGTAACTCTAGTATAACATTATATGCATGAATATATATATTGAGAGAAAGAGAGTATACCTTCTAAGTGAGCAACCTCTAGTAAGTATAAATATTCAGGTAATATATTTCACAATTTTGGAAATTATGAAGCATGTATAATATCTGTTTATACAGTTTATATCTTTGACTTTCCACTTGCTGCATATATAAATGATACTACAGTGTGTGCAAAAATGGTACAAAATTATGAATAAACTAAGAATACAAAAATTCATTTCATATCCAGAAAGAGCTCCTGTGGCTTTGGGGTAGTCACATTCTGCCTAGTGGCCAGGATATAAAAGTGTGTGTCATCTTCAGGCTAATTATTTCATAGTCAAACATTATCTTTATGTGTAAGGCACAAAAACATATGAAAACACACACACACAAAAATCACAAACCACTCATGCTTCTGAGTTTCTAAAATATAAACAGAGAAATAACATTAAAAATATGTGCTTCAGTTTAGTTCAGATATTTTAACCAATGAACTTTGGGCAGATTCACTTTTTTCTCCCCCCCCGAACAGTTCACCCAACTATCATCAAAATGAGTTGTAATGAAAGGAACTGTAATATCAAAAAAAACCCAAAAAAAACCCCAACAACTTTGAAAGACCTTAAAGTTCTGAAACTTTTGATCCAACACATGTTGTCCACAGGACTTCTTAAAGAGATTTCCAAAAGGGGAAATACATCCTTCTAGTTCCAAATACAAATCTGGAAAAAAGGTCAGAAGGGGAGCAAGCACCCTCATAAAAACTGGAACATTTGGGTCATTTTGCCACAATAAGATGTATTTTCAGTCTACTACCCATTTTCTGGCTTCTAGTTTTTATATTCTTTAGTATTTCATAGCAATTTATCTTTCATGTCACATGTTAAAAATGGGATACTATGCCTTAACAAATGAAAACGTTGTAATATTTCATCATTGGTGCTAGTCCATACCTATCATTTGTATAGGATTAACACACTCAGAAGCAGAGAGATACTGAGCTATAGCTTCATCTTCCATAAAAGAGAGCACATTTTTATTCAGGAAAGTAGTATCAAAGTACTTTCTAGTTCTTTGCATGCACTTGTTTAAAGAAACTTTTTCTCTCTTTCCCAAAAAAGTCGCCTCTGCTCACTAACCTAAGAGACAGTATTGCTTTGATTAACTTTTGTCTGTAATGTTGTAAGACTTACATTCTCTAAAAGATATGTTTGGACTCAAATTTGTAAAATTTTTGTCGAACTCTGTCTGATGATCTAATCAGTACAGTATAATAATATTGTCAAAAGAAATTTTTTATTTTTCCCTCTTGTGTTTAATGCTGGGGCCTGAATTTACAAATGCCATTCTACTTAATATGTATCGGTAGAGAATTAAAAGAATTTTAATGATAGTTAAAAATCACTGCCTTGTTAAAAACGTTACTCACTCCACATTTGATCTTCTCCTTTGAAACCATTTTAAAATGTGATAAAGATGAAAAAGTATCTCAGAGAAGGATAAGCCATAGGCAGCGTTTGAATATCTGGGGATCTGCCATATTCCTATACCAACACATTGGCTTAATGAAAAATTGAATAAATTACTAATTATTGATTTTTTTCACTATTTATAAATTGATGGGAGAGTGTGTAATGAGATCATGCCATTATATTAGGATCATAAATGAAACCTGTCCATGAGTTGTTATTAAGGATGCATCCACATTTTCATTTTAGTTCACTTTTTAATGGACTGTATAACTACTAAAAATGCCTTTACCATGAAAATGCCTGAGCTGCATTTTTGTGCCCATTAGGGCACAAAATCCTTGCTTCCTACTGCTTGTGATGTGAGGTAGCTGATAAAGGAATAACAGAAAAGTAAAAATTCCCTGTGTTCTAGAAGGCAGATTGCACAGGACAACAGTAGCTGAGATGTGGATCTAAGTGTAGCGTGTCAATTGGTGATGACAAAGGACCATATTAAAACATCCTTCTTTTGTTGAAGACACATTGACACATTGTTTTAAAAGAAAGCATTTCGCCCTGGAGGGATCTCTGTGTTGAGTACATTAGGTCTGAATGACTGAACCACAGTCCATGCCTGGGCCCTAGTGTTGCCCATTCAAAACCTGGTTACACTGCAGACAGGACACCAGTGCCTATCTTCCAGATCAGGATTTTTCTGAGCATGGAGTAGTCTTAAGTGAGGGTGATGGTGAAGGTCTCAAGGCTGAGATGTCGCTTAAACCTATGTAGTTTGGAACACATCCTGATAGCCTGTCATATGAACTGATGGGCAAAGATAAACTTGACTGGAAGAAGCCTGGCTACAACCAGTTGTTAAAAAAGAAAAAAAAAAAATCAGGTTGTCTGAATATGCTTCCTAAAGAAAAGAACAGTAAAGCTGGTGGCACATTGTAGATGTTGTTTGACTGGCATGTCTGAAACATGAGAAAAAATTATTTTGGAAGCTGTACTTCTTGCAAACTAGAAGGGAGCATGTCCACTTCAATATATTGTCTGGAAGCCTTTTTAAAAGATCTGAAGCAGGTATGCGTAAACACTTATACTGTCCATTTCTGATTACCAGCGAGTTTTCATGTTAATTTCATTAAGCTTTGTATATCATTACTAAGATTGAACAAATCCTAATGCATAATCTTAAATAGAATTAGGCAAAATGTGGCTATGACTTACTAGGTTTTACTCATATTTTAAACATCAAGAGTTTAAATGAGCTAAAAAAAATCAATTTAAGAATTTAAGGGATCTAAAATATTTTGTTATGGTGCTATCTGTAGTATTCTGAAATATTTATAATACTCAGACACAAAAAGGGTACATTTACAGTTGCACACCAGTATTCACTCAAAAGTGCTTTATTTTGTCTTAGTCACACCCTGAACATAATTGTAACATAGTGTTTTAAGATAATTATACTGTATCTAGAAAACACCCTGGATTTTATTACAAGGCTGAATACACCAAAAGTTTGGGTGCTTCCACTGCCAGTCAGCTTCTGGCAAAACAGGGTAAAACAAGAATTTTCATAGTCTTAGTGAAAATATGCATATATTCACGAGTCAGTGGAATGAGTCACGAAAACCATGTTTTCACTTGAGAGGAAGCAACTTTAGCCCATATTAGTGAGTCTTTCATGGGTCAGTCATCTTTTTTATTGTAACTAGTTTTACAACACCGTCTTCCTACTTCTCTCTTACCTACACTGTGAATGAAGATCTCAGCATTCTCAGGGTTCCTTTTGATCTGGAAAATTCACATCTAAGATGGCAAAGGGCTTAGGGGATAACTTTCAGCTCAAAGAGAAATAATTTCCTTCAGGAGGAGAAACAAAATAGTATAAAACAGAAAAAGAGCTGTTACAGAGCAAGCATATCACTAGAGGGTATAGATTTGTTACTTCGAAAATGATGTCTGATGCCTACCTTTTCTAACTACTTAAGATATTCACCAATGTGGCACTTTTCAATGAAATAGGGAATGAGGTGGCTAAAACTCTAATATGCTCTGAAAATTTAGGACTTATGTTTCTGTTTTCCTGAAAACTCTGGTGCATTCCTGAGCCTTAGTGTGACCCTTTAGCAGGAAAAGCACTGTAAGGATCTGATTCTTTTATTACTTTATGTGCTCTTACTCATAACTTTTGAAGTGTACTAGGATGATAGAAAAGTAACTGGATCCATAAACATAATCAGCAATTATAAGTATCACAAAAGCAGAAACATGTTCCTTAGTTAAATTTTTATTTTATATAAGATAACAAGATTCAATTAACAAAAAAGAAGAAAATGCAAATAGCTTGATTAAATTCTTTACACTTACTAGTCTTGGGTTGACTTCCCTCACCTTTTTGCATGTACATACAAAATGTGTACAATAATCCTTGCTGGAATTTGCTGAGCATAAATTTGGTGACTACCAACAACTGAATTATAAGAATTTGGTGCATAAGTAATTGTTGCAGTGAAAATTCCTAATTTTTCAAAAATAAATGGTGCATAAAAACACATAAAAGCTCAGTTAATATCTCTGAACTTGTTGAAGAACATGGCCCAGCTCAACCAATGGAACTAGTTTTTTATTCAGCAGAGATCTCTTAAATTCATTGCCTCACTGCACAGTAAATCTGTTCTTTTAGCAGGTTTTTCTTTTAGGAGGTAGTCAATTAAGGGGGGACATGTGTCCTCATGATATATATCTTTGCAGTGAAGTGTATGATCTTACAACATTTCAGTTATCTTTAAATTTCATCATATATTATTTAAGGAGTTGCATCTTAATTAAGTTTATGATTTCCTAGGGTAACAGGATTATATTTTTAAGCACCTAGATGGTGAGGGGACCACACCTGTATTAGTAAGTCTTTTTTTTTTCACACTCTTAATTCTATAGATTTTAACCAGGGAAGAAATACACACTCTTCTCTTTGTAATTCTCACCCTTTACTCTTCCATTAACTGGTATATGCACTTCAAGTTAATGTGGATAAATAAAGAAACACCATAAAGTTATCATTTAGAAATTTAGGATAAGTGGCAAATAGAACATTTAAAATGTACCAGCATTACATTGCTGGTCTTCAATGTTAGAGGAATTTCATAGCCTCAATGTCAAAAAGGACATAGGTGTATTTGTGATGACAGAATACAAACAGACCTGGAATGTTTACCAGATTAATTTTTAACTTTTGAGCCTTACAGTGATGACACTCATAGCTGTAAAGAAATAGAAAAAAGACAGCAGATTCTTTCATCAAGTGTATGCCATAGAAGCCTAATTTTTAATTAAATTCCCTACAATTTAGTGCTCATAGAAACCAAATAATTGAAATATTAGATGATTTTGAAATGTAAACCTTATTTTTAATGCAGGCATTAAAATGCTGTTATAAACAACCATTCCATTCTTAACTGAATTTTCAGAAATTTCCATTATTTAAAAAATAATAAATGTACTAATGGAGTTTGATAAGATTACTGTAACTGAACACTGCTATAAGCTCCAAATACTAGGAACGGTGCATACACTATAGATGAATTAGCTGTTCTTAAATTAAGGAATATTATAGTCAGTAATGGTATGACATTCTTTTTTATGGCCATGGCTTGGGTTATAATGTGACAGAAAAAAAATGTAATGTTTCCAAAATGACAGTTTTTAGATTTGTGTTGCCTGAGGTAGTTCAGCTGAACAATAAACTATAATTTGATTGATGGAAAATTGAAGTGGTTCATCTAACTTGCCAGGCTGTCTTACCCAAGGCTTTGGTTTTGCATGTATGATGATGTATCACAGTTTTAGAGATAATGTTATTTGTATTATACATGAGATTTTTTTACACATAAAAATGAAGACTTCATTACCCAGTAAAGATCAAAATATGCTGTGGATTAGCAAGGAATCAGATCTGTTTGAGAATGGATTTGTACATCAAAATGTGTTCTCTTTGTGAAACTAAATGATAAATAACTTATAGCACCAGAGTGTCTTTATTTTTATGAGCAAATCAGCTATATCACCAGTTATGAAATTATTAACTTAAAGGAAAGGTGACATCTGCACCCAAGAGAAACAATCAGAGAGTGGTAGTTTTTCCTTTATCCAGAATTAATCCTGTGAAATAACAGACTACTCAGCAGAAATATTTTAGAAAGAGCAATAACATTTTTATAGATGTATTAATATATACTTAAGGAGAAAAAAAAGATGAATGAGAAAATAATAAAGATGTTATTAAATTCAGATTGGTGACATTAATATAAGGTTTGTGGGTTTTTTTAATTACTGATGCAGTGTGTGTACAGCAACAACTTCATAAAAATTACTATGTAATTTTTTTTTTAGAATCTGTGAGGACAATTTTGCATTGCTCAAACCATTCAGTCACCACCCTTTTTTTCCCTTAAATATTTTGCATCAAGCAGGATGTTTCTTCTCTGCTCTTCTGTCACGAAACTAGTAAGACCAGCCATCTCTAGACAGATAAAAATAAGGCATGGCATCTAGTTTCAGCTGCTAAAGGAAGCAAGATTTGAGGAAAGGCTCATATAGCTGGGAGTATTATTATAATGCCTTGTTTTGATTGCTTTTTTCCCTTCATTTTCATTCAAAAGGAAAGGCCAGCTGTTGAGCCATTTTGGAAAAGGGTCTTTCTTGCTCTTTCTTTTCCTCCCTAAGTACATGAAATAGCTAATATTGGCTTTCCAAGTGAAACTGTAACACTTGAACTTGAAGAAACAATAATATTACATCTCTCTCTGCTATTTATTACCCTGCCAAACACTAAACAAGGCTATGATCAAACAAAACTGTGGTAATCCAGTCTTCTGGGAGATTTAATTGGCATACTACACTATTTTTTCTACAAAATGTCCTGAATTACAGACATTCAGGAGTTGGGGTTTAATCAGCAGATAGAGCTTCTTATTATTACATAGAAATGCCGGAGAATTGTACTGAGGCTATCCTTGAAGTAACAGAAGATCTGTCTGTAATGAGATTTCCAAAATTACTGTAGGGAATTCTCTACATTGGAAGTGCTTTCTTCTTGGGTCATTACATTGCCATAAGTCTTAATTTTCCAGGCATTTTACTCCTTCTCCCTCTGTGTCATGCTTTTTATCGGGGTTCAAATCTGGAAATACCATTGTCTTTTCAAAACTGCAGCTCAAAATTGAACCATGCATTCAAGGAGATGAACAGAGACAATGCATCAACAGTAGGATTAGCCTTTTTTTGTTAGAAAAACAAAACAAAGCAAAAAAACAACAACAAAAAAGCCATAAGAAAGGTCAAAAGACAATTTTTCTGTGTTTTGGAAAGTAAACCAAAGACTAAAGGAGAAGGAGATGTAAGGTGAAAACTGCTTTTATTTAAGGAATATGGAGAGAAAACTAATTATGGAAAGAAAAGATCAGCTAGAAACATAGGACTGGAGAAGACATTTTGGGTCTTCTATTCAAACTCACAGACAGCACATCATATAATCCCTTTTATAAAGTTATTGAGCTCTATCTGAAAACCATTTAGGTCAATTTTTATTGCAAGTCTGTTTAGGAGGTTATCAGAGTCTTACTGTTTGGTAGAGCAGCGCCAGTTTCCAGAAAAATGTAACTGACAACTTATTTCCAGTTCCTCAGCTGGGAATAATCAATATAATGTTTCATTTGGAGTAGCTCTTCTTTCATCCTAGTATTACTAATGATTTATTTATAGACATCTATTTTGGGAAATCATCTGAGGAAAACAACTGAAGAAGGGTTCGTAGGAGGAGTATTAGTTGATGACCATGGGATCACCACTGTTTTGGAGCCACGAAAAGGCAAATTTACAAAAAGAGGGGCCAGAGCCAGCAATAGGAGACTATTCAAAACAGTACAGCTTGATGATCGTTACAGTCCCCTGTTGCCATCATTCAAGGATTAAAGGAAGCTAAAAGAAGTATACTAAAGGAAGCAATAGCAGAGGAAAAACAGCAGGGATGATCCGTTTTTCCTGGGATCAGAAAGGGGGAAGAGAGAGTTAAACTAAAAGGCAATATTGGTCCAAGTAATAGTAGTGTGAAATTGGTCCTGAGAGTCTTCAAGTTGGGAAAAAAAGGAAGTTCTGAATTGGTTTGTCACAGGAATCCTCAAACAGTCTTCTAGCTAGAGCAGCAAGGTGAAAACCAACCTACTTCTAAGACACCTCAGATACTTTATATCTCCGGGCAAAGTCCACCTCAGCTTGACTTTAGAACATTCTCTTTGTTATTATACTTTTTTCCCATTATTTATATGCTTCTGATTACACAGATTTTGAGGTGGTTATGCATGAATAATCCCCTTTTTGGAAGGTCTCTTTATCAGTGACACAGATTACTGTTAGATTTAACACTTTTGACTTGGAAAAGCTTCAGGTCTCAAGTTCTTGAGCTTGGGTTCAACCTAACTGACTTTACTACTCTATTCTCATATCAAAACAGATCCTTCTGAAATCCCAAACCTTATGTACTGTCCTACTTTTGTATATTTTCCCTTTAATTTAAATTGAATCAACTTTTTAATTAACTCCATGTTAATTAATTACTTAAAGTTATCTTCTCCAAAAGTACTTCTGGGGGATAATTGATTAAGAAACACATCAGCCAAACACATCTAGGAATACAGAGTTCCTTTGGCTATTAGTTGCATTTGTTCTCCAACGTATACACTGAGAATTAAAATTTCTCAGTGTCATAACTGCTGAGAATAGTGTTTCTCTACATTAATTTTACAGATAACTCTACCCATAGACACATCCATATCTGATTCCCTAGGTGCAGAGAAGACTTCTGTCATTAACTATTGCAACGGAAGTTCACCAGCCTTCCAAAAATTGACTTTGGCCCTGGAAGATCCCTTTTAATACATGTTTATTCCTTCCTTTTTTTTTCTTTATCTTTTATCATATGCAGTGTTTTTCTGCCATTTTTTCCCTTTTTGTCATTTTTGTGTAAGTGTAGACCTGTATTTCATACCCGTTTTCTTCTCCAGGGAACTGATGAACAAGGTTCCTTTTGTCCCAAATGTCTGTTTCCTGTCCTCTGTCACTAGTTCAGGATTCTCTACTTTGTTGTACAGGTTTCTGGCATTTGAGACTAGTTCAAAAACCATAAAAAAATTTCTGTAAAATGAGCTAAAAAAAATTTAAATGAGCCTATGGTAGTAATCCAACTGCCATGGTACCTCAGTGTCTCACTAACATGCAGAAAATTTGAGATAGAAAGCTAGTAGTATCCAAAATTTTCAGGTACGGAAAACCAAAACAGGTTGATTAAATATTTATCCAAGGTCATATTGGATGTTTTCATATATAAAAATATTTACTGCAATTTTCTTGCATCTCCAGTCTCATGCCTTCATAAGAATACCTACCTGCCCTCCATTTGCCTGCAAAACAGAGTACAGAAATACTATGAGACTGCTCAAATGGCAATAGGAAAAGAAGACCCTCAATATGCAATGGCCTGTCAAACTTTGTGACAGTTCGCCCTTCACCTTTTCCTGGTAGTTATTGTCACAGCCATCTGTATGCTGATTTGTTTAAAACATAGTTTGTAGAATATGCAACTGAGCATCTGATCCTTAAAGTACACATCTAAATTCTTTGAGCTCTTTGAACATTAGAGAAAAGCAACCACTTGTGACTTTTTAATTGGTGTCAGTTGGCTGTATCATTGTTACTACATGACATATGTTACAAGGACTGTTCTTGCTGAAGGTAAGTGTATTGAATGTCACTTTACATTTTTTGCAAGTAGCCAGGATCTCATCAGTTTTGCATAGAACATCATTAGTAACATCACACTGTGTGACAGTATAGTGTGCCTAAATATGAAATGCTGATTCCTAGCTGAAAATATATTATTTTTAAGTTGGAAAGCAGTTTCTATATCATAATGTGTGTTTCAGAACCAAAATGATCCTGTGGTCTGTCACAAAATTGCAAGATGACAGATTCTACAGAGAAATCTTTTACATTTATTCACATTACCAACACATTGCAAACAGTTTCTTTCTCATCTGTTTTGGTCCAAGGTCCTCTTAATGCTGTATGAGTACTAGCAGGCTATTTCTAAGAACAGAATACAGAAACAGATTTTTGTTTTAAAGATTTTTTTTCAAGTACTAAATTTCCATGCCCTCTTTCTAATTGATTGAAGAACATAAGTTATGTTAGTTCCTATTTCTATTTTTTGATTTTATAAATTTTTAAAAGACATACAGATATGATTCATGCCATTTCTACTTTTCTCTGCCAGACAGTGAGAATATATGCTCTCCCACTCCTACTAATTTGAAGAATAAGAATAGATTCTTTGATTTTAAGATCAGTTGAGTCTTTTTATCCTCAGGGAAGAATAAGACATGATGTGAAATCCTGGATTCACTGAAAACACTAACAGTAAATTCTGCAGAGCTGGGATCTCTCCCATTTTTCTGTACATAGAATTCTGTCTTAAATATGCAGGAAATTCCTGAATACATTTCAGGCTTTAAATTCAACCAGCCTTTTCTATATTACAGCTCACTTTCTGGCACTCGATGATTTTGAACCAAGACACATGCTTGCAACCATTAGTAAAGTCTTGTGAAATACAGCGAATATTCACATTGAAAATTCTACTAACTCAACAGAAGGGATAGATGGAAAATCTTATTATAAATAAAATTACAACTGCTATCATTTATACATAACATAAGAGGGCATGCGGGTATATAGACTTAAAATTCCTAGCCATAAAGAACTTATAAACCAAAATCAATTTATATAAAACTTAACTATAAACACATCTCTAAGTTTACAGGATTTTAATTACAGATACTACTTTGTGAAGAAAACAGCATCAAGGTAACATACCTCTTCCTCTGCATTTAAGAACACAGGTGAGATCTGTACTAAACAGAAACTTGGGAATGGGGAAATTCTAGGGGAGATATGAACTTATTTTCTGTAAGAATAAAAATTACCTGTTTTTTTAAATTAGTCACCAGAAGGTGATATCCAGATACGATTTGTAGAAGCAGGACTGATCCTCATGACATCTCACAGCTGTAACTAAAACTCTTTAAGGTGGTTTTCTCTGGATATATATATGATGAAATTAATCTTACGTTAACCAGAAAATCAAAGATATGTTAATCTTTCTGAATGATCTGTTCGTTAAACCAAATTGCATTAAAAAAAACTCAGAGCAAAGTTCCAGCTTCCTATTTTGAGAGATCAGAAATACTAAGGGTCTTCCCAAAGAGCAGCATCCTTCATCGTTTTCAAGTGTAAAAATACCAGTGTGAAACATAAACAAAGATCTCTCACAGGGACAAGAGTTTAGTTTGTAAACCAAATGACATTGCAAGGTTTTCTGTTCCACTGGAAAACTGAAAAACAAGGGACTACTTAAATAGATCCCTTCCCTTTTTCTGAGAACAAAATGTATTTGTAAAAGTGCAGCCAGGTAAACCTGGGAAAGGCTAGTCCAGTACACAGTGTGGGAAAGCCAGAGCTGCAAAGTAACAGCCTTGGAATGCCTCAAAATGTACATGGATCAAATGCACATGATGTCTTCTTCAAGATATACTCTGGGGAAGGTTACACAGGAAAAAAAAATAGCATTAAAATGATACTTGTCTGGTGCTTAGAGGTAGCTGTGAAAAGGAGTATAGAGGGGGCATCCTGCCTTACAAATAGCAGAACCAAAAGAGAAAAAAAAAAAAAAAAACCCAAAAACTAAGGAAAAGTCCTGGACTACTCTATCTTCTTTTGATGCCTTTTGTGTATTTCCTCACACTTGGTTGCTCTTTAAGTTTCTCTCTCCCTGGTCTGCTACTGCTGAGGCAATTATCCCAGGACAGTCCCCCCTGCGGACGTTGCAAGGGCTGCCTTTGACCAATTTACAGCTGCCTAACTAGCCTCCCCGGAGTGGTGAAGCAGAGAGCTTGCCAAGTTACCCAGAGGTCTGGAGGGATTTGAGACCCTCTCTGCCTGGACAAACCATGAAGATGACTGCAATGAAAAGAGTCTGGCACACACTGGAAATCTATTTGTAACTGGAATTCAAAATCACATTCTTCAGCAAAAGCATACGATATCTCTCAGGTTAACAGTTCGGCTTCCTTGCAGTATCCCAGTGGAGCCATTCTCCTTCTTCTCCCATCATTTTCCACAGCCTCTAATGCTCTGTCCATTTCTTGTAACTCCAGGTGAGCTCTTCCTTAGCCTGGCAGAAATCATTATAAGGCCAAACCATGAAGAAAGACAGAGCACAGACTATACTACTTTGGATTGTTGGTTTGTGCAGCACCTGTGAAGAACATTTAGGATTACATGAGCACTCCTAGCCCGTGGGCACTGACAGAATGGAAAATCAAAATGAGTCACTGTGGTGGGCTGACCCTGGCTAATCACCAGGTGCCCACCAAAGCCGCTCTATCACTCCCCTCCTCAGCTGGACAGGGGAGAGAAAATATAACTAAAAGCTTGTGGGTCGAGATGAGGACAGGGAGAGATCATTCAGCAATTACTGTCATGGGCAAAACAGACTCAGCTTGGGGAAAATTAATTTGATTTATTACCAATCAAATCAGAGTAGGATAATGAGAATGAATCTCAAATCTTAAAACACCTTCTCCCCACTCCTCCCTTCTTCCTGGGCTCAGCTTCACTCCTGATTTTTCTACCTCCTCCCTTGCAGTGGCACAGGGGGATGGGGAATGGGGGTTGCAGCCAGTTTATCACACATTGTCTCTGCTGCTCCTTCCTCCTTAGGGAAGAGCTCCTCACACTCTTGCCCTGCTCCAAGCATGGGTCCCTCCTATGGGAGACAGTCCTCCATGAACTTCTCCAATATGAGTCCTTCCCACAGACTGCAGTCCTTCATGACCCACTCCAGCTTGGATCCCTTCCATGGGTTGCAGTCCTTCAGGAGCAGACTGCTCCAGCGAGGGTGCCCCACAGGGTCAGAAGTCCTGCCAGCAAACATACTCCAGCCTGGGCTCCTCTCTCCATGGGTACTGTCAGGAGCTTGCTCAAGCATGGGCTTCCCATGAGGTCACAGATTTCTTCGGGCATTCACCTGCTCCACCATGGACCTCCACAGCCTGCAGGGGAAAGTCTGCCTCACCGTGGTATTCACCACAAGCTGCAGGGGAATCTCTGCTCCGGTGCCTGGAGCACCTCCTCCCCCCACTCCTTCTGACTGACGTTGGTGTCTGCAGAGTTGTTTCTTTCACATATTCCCACTCCTCTCTCCTGGCTGCAATTGCTGTGCTAGTTTTTTTCCCTTTCCTTAAATATGTTATCCCAGAGGCTCTATCACCATGGCTGATGGGAGGACCAAGAGCAAGTCCTACCTGACCAACCTAGTGGCCTTCTAGGATGGAGTGACCACATCAATGGACAAGGGAAGAGCTACCAATATCATCTATTTGGACTTCTGTAAGGCTTTCTTTGACACGGTTCCCCACAACAGCTGGAGATCGGTGACAAGCGGTGTCCCTCAGGGGTCCATACTGGGACCAGTACTCTTTAATATATTCAGCAATAACATAGACATTGTGATCGAGTGCACCCTCAACAAGTTTGTAGATGAAGCCGAGCTGAGTGGTGTGGTTGACATGCCTGAGGGATGGGATGCCATCCAGAGGGAACTGGACAAGCTCAAGGAATGGGCCCGTTTCAACCTCAGAAGGTTCAACAAAGCCAAGTGTAGGGTCCTGCACCTGGGTCGAGGCAATCCCCTGTATCAGTACAAGCTGGGGAACGAAGGAATCAAGAACAGCCCTGCTGAGAAGGACTTGGGGGTGTTGGTGGATGAAAAGCTGGACATGAGCTGGCAATGTGTGCTCGCAGCCCAGAAGGCCAACTGTACCCTGGGCTGCATCCAAAGCAGCATGGCCAACAGATCAAGGGAGGTGATTCTGCCCTTCTGATCCACTCTGGTGACATCTCACCTGGAGTACTGCCATCCAGCTCTGGAGCCCTCAGCACAGCAAAGACATGGATCTGTTGGAGCAGGTCCAGAGGAGGCCACAGAAATGATCAGAGCAATGGAACACCTCTCCTACGAAGAAAGGCTGAGAGAGTTGGGGTTGTTCAGCCTGGAGAAGAGAAGGCTCCAGGGATACCTTCTCGCAGCCTTCCAGTACTTAGAGGAGGATTATAAGGAAGGTGGGGACAGACTTTTTAGCAGGGCCTGTTGCAATAGAACAAGGGGTAATAGTTTTTAACTAAAAGAGGGTAAACTTAGACTAGCTATAAGGAAGACATTTTTCACAATGAGGGTGGTGAAACACTGGCACAGGTTGCCCAAAGAGGTGGTAGATGCCCCATCCCTGGAAACTTTCAAGGTCAGGTTGGATGGGGCTCTGAGCCATCTGATCTAGTTGATGATGCCTCTGCTCACTGCAGGCTTGTTGGAGAAGATGATCTTTAAACGTCCGTTTTAACCCAAAGATTCTATGATTCTATGATGGGCTCGGCCTTGGCCAGTGGCAGGTCTGTCTTGGAGCTGGCTGGCATTGGCTCTATTGGACAGATGGGAAGCTTCCAGCAGTTTCTCACAGAAGCCACCCCTGCAACCCCATTACCAAAACCTTGCCATGTAAACCCAATACAGTCACTGGGCACATATGTTTTGTCTGTGTGACTGGAATTGCTTGCAGAGGTTGTGTGTGATATAGGAAGCCAGAAGGCAAACCACTACACTAGGTTTCTGTGAGGAATGAGAACGCTAATGTGAGACAGTGGTTAAAATCCAACCTGAGGAATGTTTCCTGCCTATGCCCTTGACTTCTTTTCCATTATTAGCATTTCAGTGTTCTTCTCCTTAATCCTCTTGATCCTCCTCTGCCACACTATGCACTAGAAACAGATTCTCTGAAGTTTTGCCATTACTTGTGACTGGATGTCCAAAGAGACTCAGCGTAGCAGGTCGCAAGGAAGGCCGTGCATTTCTCCATATTAGCTCAGGTAACAGGGACACACAGTCAAGCTACAAAACTGGCCCACAGTCAAGTGCCAGTGCCTTACTGCCAAATGGGGATAGCTGACTCTTTTACGGAGGTAGTCTGCAACTGTGGGATTACTGTTATATTGATCTGATTAGTTGTCTCAGCTGGACTGTGGTTTGCAATAAAGAAAAACAGCTCATAGGTGTGGATGGTTAAGTTTCGTCTTCCCTGGATATATTCTTGGGCCATGTTGTAACCTTCCTTCATGTCCTCTAGCTTAATCTGGTACTGATCACTGACTGTCTATAACTGTGCTGCATCAAAAAGAAAATGCTTTAAGGATTCACTTGTATAAAGAAACAAACAGGTCATCAAAACCATCATTGTTAGCACAGTGATTGGTTGCACTGCTGCAGCAGCAGAATCTGAAAGACCTGTATAGATATTCAACTCTCCCTTCGTATGTGAAGATGTTTCTTACAGTTAAAAAAATATTTCCACCAGGTTAAAATTATTTTTGCATCTTGTGAATCCTTCCCAACATTATTAATGGCAGTTAGAAAAGAAGGGACTAAAATTACTAGATAAATGAGGCTTTATTTAATTTATTCATGACAGTAGAATGACAGCAGTCATCATCTCCTGAAAGAACATTTATTATAGATTCCTTACAGAATTAAGGAATGACTAAAAATCGTTCTCATATATTAGTATTTTGTGAAGAGGTCTAAACTGTGAGAAGAGATCTGAATGCATTTATGCCTTTGTAACTTTGTGTTTGAAGGAGGCAGACATAGGAAAATTGATTGAAATTACAGGCTTATGCAAGAAACTATGGATTCTGCAAATAAAAAAGTCCAGGAGAGAATGAAAAGTCCTTATAAGTGTCATAAACTCTTTGGAATGTGATGTAAGCAAAAGACTGTAACTTTGTCCTCATACAACATATTATTCAAGGAAAACATAGAAATATATGTGTAATTAATGAAACATGGATTTTTTAAAGGAAATATTCATCATTTTCAGTCTTACTACAGTCCATTTCAGACATGGACAATACATTTAACTGCTTTCATGAGCTGAGGCTTCTGAAAGATATTTAGAGTTTAGTGTTGAATTAGATTCAGGCATCACAAATACAGAGCTTATTCTGCACGTCTGTGAAAGGTCACTTATCAGAAAAAAATATCTCTCCTGCTTTGCTTTTGAAAGTAATGCCATGACACCAGTCATGAGGTCTCACTTTTTATCAGTTAAAAAAATTAAATAACTTTTTTTTATTTTTTAACAATTATCTCTTAATTCATAATCTATTAATGATGTTAAACTCTAATTCTCAGCACAGAACTTGTCGGGGAAAAGGCAAAACAGTTAAAATTTAGAAAAGGACTGCTGATATCAGAAGTTCAGTCTTGGGGGTAGGCACGGGCAGAAGATTGAATTTTTCAATGATTCATACATATGTTTAAGATATATATGTAGCAAAAATTATACAAAACCTTTTTTCCACTTTCACGTTCAAGAACCAACACGTTTTCTGCTCAGAAGTGCAGCAATTCATATTGGTCCATGCCTTTATGTAAAATGCACTGTGTGATCATGGTCTGACTGGGACCCACAAAGAAGTTCTCAGTGACTCTTCTTCAGCAGCATATTAAGTATATGAGACTGAAAAGATCTTTGCATTAATCGGTGTTTCTTTTTCCAGTCCTGAGGTCGTGTTTCAAGATCCTGTTTCTAATACTAAAAGTTTCATTTGATTGAGCCAATGTATCTCAAGTTATATTGGTTATGTATATATAATATATACATATAGATATGTAGTGATATGGATATATGTACTATATCCATATATATACACACATGTTCAAACCTGCCCTTGAGTCCAAATTAACCTGGCACCCAAATTAATTGAGCACAATATGTTTGCATTTGAGCATCGGTTTTGGCAAACATGAGAGACAGCAGGAACCTGTGTCCTGCATCATAAGCCTTGGTGCCTGACTGAAGATTTGCCCTCTGACCAGATGCATAGTCAGATTACCCCACTCCCTTTATCCTGAAAAGCTTTGCAACAGCCTCCTGTGGGTTTTGGACCACTCACTACAACAAAGACATTGAGGTGCTGGAGTATGCCCAAAGTATGCAATGAAACTGGTGAAAGGTCTAGAGAACAAGTCTTGTTGGTGAAGGGTCTAGAGAACAAGTCTTGTGAGGAGCGGCTGAGGGAACTGGAGTTGCTTAGCCTGGAGAAAAGGAGGCTCAAGAGGAGACCTTATTGCTCTCCACAACTACCTGAAAGGAGGCTGTAACGAGGTGGATATCAATCTCTTTTCCCAGGTAATAAGTGATGGGACAAGATGAAATGTCCTCAAGTTGCGCCAGGGGAGATTTAGACTGGATATTAAGAAAAATTTCTTCACTGAAAGTGTTGTCAAGCATTGGAACAGGCTGCCCAGGGAAGTGGTTGAGTCACCATCCCCGGAGGTATTTAAAAGACAGGTAGATGTGGTGGTTAGGGACATGGTTTAGTGGTGCACTTGGCAGTACTACATTAACGGTTGGACTTGATCTTAAGGGTCTTTTCCAACCTAAATGATTCTGCGATTCTATGATTATATGTTCCTCAACTCTTTCCTGGAAGTGGCATTGCCTGCAGCAAGGGACAGCCCTCATGGTTGAGTGCTGCTTTTATGAGAAGGGGCACAGTAACACAAGGGGTGTGGAGCCACCAACTCTAGCCCAAGCAATGGGCATATTTTATTTCACCATCAGAACCACACACTGCCATCACAGAGGCTTCAGAGCAGATTTCTCCTCTAGTTCTGAGTTGTTTAACTTTATCAAAGAGTGTGACCCCATTTTTTTCTTATTTCCATCTCTCCTAATTCCAACTGTGGTCACACTGTTATTCCCAATCTGTGGTAGCTACAGACTCACTAAGCTGCCTGACATCTTTGAAGATAAGGCATTACGAATGAAAAGAATTCACTAGAAAAGTAGAATGTATTGTGTTGAAGTGCTGGAACTTTTAGTCTTAACTATGTATATTTGGTTTTGATGGTGCCATGAGGAGGGTTGGAAATGTTTAGGGAGATATAATCTTTTAATGGTCCTCTAATATTCAAACATCTGAGAGAGCTATCAGATTATTTTCTTTTATAAAATTATTTTTACCTTTGATGGGTTATTTTCACTTTCTCTGACATTAATATAAAAACCACGATTCACTGTTCTGAGTTCCTATTCCAAATAATCTTGCTACAGCAGAGCAAATATCTGTAAACGCCATCACAGAACACCTATGAGAAGTCAAAAATGGTTAAGACAATAGATCCAGCCTATAAGATGTAGTTACACAGTGCTTCCCTTTCATATGACTGTTACACCTTTGTAATTGTACCTCTGAAGAGTCAAGCCTCACCCAAAGCTTTACTGCTGAGTTCTGCCACAGCTTGTCTGGAGCACATTGGTGACAGAACCTGACACCACTGTCCTCTGAACATCCTTCATGGATACAGCTTGGAGTGGGGAAATCATTCCCTCTACCATAGTATCTTTTTGCTTTCCCTATTAAATCCATTATGAATTTTACCTCCATTTCACACTATGCCCACATACAGTGAAGAAAATTCCTGTCCTTGCTAGAGCTTGCCACTTTTAGAGCTGTAGAGTGTCTGCTTCCACTATGTCTCTGAAAGCTGTATGATGCAGATAATATTGTTGACCTGTCTAATGCTGTTAAATGGTCCCTCCTAGTCTGTTTACAGTTTTCTTGCCAAGCTGGGATCAGAACTATGACCTTTTGCCCCACCTCATATGTTTAAGCCTTAACTTGTCAATCATACCAGATTTTCTGGTTTTGCTGTGTTTCAGCAAGGTTATTATGGTGCACTAAGGCCATAAACCCACTTACTCTCTTGTGGAAGTCCAGCACATATAGTACTGCTGACTCCTCTGATGCTTCCAGCATGATTTTCTGCTTGTCCCTCAAAAGATCAAGGAGCTCTCTCACCCTCCTGAAAACAGGAGCATGTAAAGCATAAGCCCAATGGTCTTTTCTGAGACCCCTTGACATACAAGCAGGGATTGCTACAGTTATTTGTCTTCTTACCCCTACTTTTGGCTTTGTAGGTCCCAACGTGACTTTGTCTAAGTAGACCCTCACAAAACCCTCCCCACTCTCTTGTACTCACATTCTTGGCAATGATATAGGAAGGTCTAGAAACTTCAGGCCCAAAATCAATTCCAGAGTACTTTGAGGGTCCTCAAAAATATTTGTGTTCTGTTTGCACATTTCCTGATGAATTTTCTTCTTAACCCATCTCAAAGGGCCATCTCATCAGATGAAACTGTAATTCAGAATATGCTTAAGATACAAAATACTTTCTTTTGAAATACAGTGGAAATAATTCAACAAAACAGTACATAATGTCACCTGTGATCAAAAATAGATGAAACAGGAAGCAGAAGAGCATACAAATTACTAAGGAGGCCAAATAAAATTTTAGCTGGTCACTTGTTTTGCATCTAACAGTGGACAGTACTTATATGAACTTTCTTTATAGCACCTATCATTATCTTCCTTGAAGCAGGAATCTCTCACTTTTTTTAATCTTAGTCATTCTTGGTTTTTATTATTGTGGTGGGTTTACCCTAATTGTATGCCAGGTGCCCACCAAAGCCATTCTACCACTCCCATCCTCAGCTGGACAGGGGAGAGAAAATATAATGAGACGCTTGTGGGTCAAGATGAGGACAGGGAGAGATCATTCAGCAGTTACTGTCATGGGCAAAACAGACTCAGCTTGGGAAAAATTAATTTAATATAATTTATTGCCAACCAAAAATCAGAGTAGGATAATGAGAAACTAAAACTAAATCTTAAAACACCTTACCCCCACCTTTCCCTTCTTCCCAGGCTAAACTTCATTCCTGATTTTTCTACCTTCTCCCTTGGAGCCGCACAAGGGGACAGGGAACAAGGGTTGCAGTCAGTTCATCACACGTTGTCTCTGTCACTCCTTCCTCCTCAGGGGGAGGACTCCTCACACTCTTCTCCTCCTCCAGCATGGGGTCCTTCCCACAGGAGACAGTCCTCCATGAACTTCTCCGACATGAGTCCTTCCCATAGGCTGCCGTCTTTCATGAACTTCTCCAGCTTGGGTCCTCCATGGGGTCACAAGTCCTGCCAGGAAATCTGCTCCTCTCTCCACGGGTACTGTCAGGAGCTTGCCACAGAGTCACGGTCTTCTTTGGGTATCCACTTCCTCCACCATGGGGTCCTCCATAGGCTGCAGGTGGATATCTGCTCCACCATGGACCTCCATGGACTGCAGGGGGACAGCCGGCCTCACCAAGGTCTTCACCACAGGCTGCAGGGAAATCTCTGCTCCGGCCCCTGGAGCACCTCTTCTCCCTCATTCTTTATTGGCCTGGGTGTCTGCAGAGTTGTTTTCATATATTCTCACTCCTCTCCCTGGCTGCAAAATGCCATGCGCCCTTTTTTTTCCTCTTCTTGAATATATTATCCCAGAGGTGCTACCACCATCACCTTGGCCAGTGGCGGGGGCGGGCTTGCGACGGCCTGGGTACTCCTCACACTCTTCTCCTCCTCCAGCATGGGGTCCTTCCCACAGGAGACAGTCCTCCATGAACTTCTCCGACATGAGTCCTTCCCATAGGCTGCCGTCTTTCATGAACTTCTCCAGCTTGGGTCCTCCATGGGGTCACAAGTCCTGCCAGGAAATCTGCTCCTCTCTCCACGGGTACTGTCAGGAGCTTGCCACAGAGTCACGGTCTTCTTTGGGTATCCACTTCCTCCACCATGGGGTCCTCCATAGGCTGCAGGTGGATATCTGCTCCACCATGGACCTCCATGGACTGCAGGGGGACAGCCGGCCTCACCAAGGTCTTCACCACAGGCTGCAGGGAAATCTCTGCTCCGGAGCCTGGAGCACCTCCTGCCCTTCCTTATTTTCTGACCTTGGTGTCTGCAGAGCTGTGTCTCACATATTCTCACTCCTCACTCCAGCTGCAATTGCTGTTGTGCAGGTTTTTTTCCCTTCTTAACTCTGTTATCCCAGAGGCGCTACCACCGTCACTGATAAGCTCAGCCTTGGACGGCGGTGGGTCCATCTTGGAGCCAACTGACATTGGCTCTATGGGACACAAAGGGACACAGGTGACACTTCTAACAGCTTCTCACAGAAGCCACACCTGTAACACCACCTGCTACCAAAACCTTACCACGGAATTCTGATACAAATGCTCTTAATACATTTTACCTCAACTGTAGAAGCAGCCTTGCTTGTAACTTTGAAAGACTTTTTTTAATGTGGAAACTTAATTCAAAGTTAGTAACATCAGGGAGAAATGTAAGGCAAAGGAACTCTGTCATAAAGGCTACATATCCTTCTTGCATATTGGAGTTCTTTCTTTTTTGTTTCTTTTAGTCTTGTCTTCCAAATAGGTGTTTAAAAAGATATTGTACACATTGTACTAACATCTTGGAAAAAAAGAAATACTGGAAAAATCCCACAAAATAGCGATGTTTATGTCATATATCATATGAATTTTTTATATTTCTGAAAAAATATTCTATCCTATCCATTGTGTCTTGCATGAACTTCTGAGGGTCCCAGTTCTGAATATCAGCTATATTTAACTTTATTTCTCTGTTTTTCTTTCTATATATGATGCATTTTATTTATCTTAAGAGTCCTTTAAGGCACTATGTTGTACAGGTGCTTAGGAAGAGTCACATCAATACTTTTAATCTTCTAGTTATGTAGCTTAACTTCACATCTGGAAGTTTTATTGTGTAATAATTGAAAGACATTTTTAATCTGAAGAGAAAAGGGAGATCTTATTCAGTATGAAATCAGACTGACATGGTAACATTTGGATTAATGAATTTTTTGTTAATTTTAGAAGACTTACCTTCCAAAGTAATTTAAGGTTTTTGTGTTTGTTGATATTGCTTTTTAATGTGACAACTGTGACATGCATTTCCACAACAGATGGATTAATGTCATTTTTTCTAAATTACTTCACCTAGACAGGTGTTTCCTGTATATGTTTGACATGAAATTAAACATTGCTCCAGATGTTCTGTTTGTAGCAAAGCCAGTTAATTTTATTAGAACATTTAATCACAGATCAACAGCGTAATAGAAATGCAGTCTATGTGAAGCAGATATTTAACAGAACTCCCTAATGTGGCAGAATCTATATATGGGAGCAAGCTTCACAGTTTCTTAGGTGAATCCCATAAATATGTTGATGTGGCATGCTACATTTTCTGAATTTAGACCCGAAGTTATGTTATTTGCTTACCTGAAAGAATTGCAACACAGTGGGTTGGAATAGTGGGTTGGAGAATATTGACAGCATATATTCTTCCTGATGTTTACCCACATATATATAATCTCACTAACCTAAGGTAGAGTTTAAAAATAGTGTATAAGAGATTCCTTATCTTTGAGTGTGGGGAGTTCTGCACTGTTTTAACACTTGGTACCTTTCTGTTAATCTGGAGTTGCATACATTCACAAGTAATTGCCCTGTTTGTAATGCATGCACTAAGATCTTTTATGCCAAACTTAAATATGATTACATGCCTAGCTATTCTTCCATTAAAATTAGCTATAGATTTCCCATTAATTATTACATCAGATTTATTCATCATTAATAAATTAGATCTCTGTGTTCTGTCATGGACCACTTGGGCCTCATGAAACAGGTGAAGAAAAAGCATGAATGTATCCCTGGTGATTCTAGGGTAAATGTAAAAATATTCATAATTTTTTACTTTGAAATATTAGTTTATGTGTATGGACTAATAACAACTTAAACCTCTGCGATGATTGATGTTTTTTGTTGGCCCACCACCTCATTGTATAGAAGTTTGTTTTAATGAGTTTCTCTAATGAATATTTTATATTGATACTTGGATGAATGGCATATGGTAAATGCAAGGTAAATTACAGCTCTTTAAATAAATATTTTTCATAAATTATTTATTTTGTGATGCCTGTATTGGTTAGATGTCATGTCAGATGAAGACTGGAAATTATTTACTCTAATACTTATTTGAGAGTTGAAAAAGTAAAAGACTTTTAATTATTAACAAGCTTCCAATATACTCACGTAATTTATGGGAAACTACCATAAATTGTGTAAGATTACAATTTTGTGAGGACAGTTTTATTTGTATCATGGAAAATAGAATAATGTCTTGCCTCTTTACAAGAAATTTTATTTATTCATACAAAAAGTATTGTGCTGTTCCTACTAAAACTTATTTTGATGAATTTCTGGCTACTGAAGGATTATGAGTTCTTGTCAACTGTCCTTATGTTCATTATAAGTTTCTGGTTATTTTTAATGGTGTCAAAAATTAAAGTTAAAAATCAGCAAGAACGTACATAGTGGATTGAGTGACATTGGTTTATGTTTGAGTCCACGACTCTAACAAATGAATCTGCAGAACATAGCTATTTCAATGTTTAGTAATGACACAGTTCAAGATCCCCACTGAATTATTCCCACTGTTATTCTTCTCACTGAAATTAGAAAAAGCTGAGGACATTTTAGCATCTTTCAGAACTGAACCATTTTTTCCCTCAGGTATGCCAAAGCCTACCTTTTAAAATAAACCATACGTGCAAGACAGCCACTGGAACAAAAGAACAAAACTGCAACAGTATCTAGATACTGTACTCTTTAAATATATCGTGTTAGATATGAATCCAGTTTGTTTGTGTCCACCTGCAGACAACAGTTTGGCCAAGAATGAGAGATTTTTACTTTAGACATCACCTACTATGTGTACTCTTTCAATACTAGGAGTCAATTTCATTACTTTTATATTCCATGTGCTTTCTAGGATAAATGGAAGAGTGTCCAAAATCTGTAAGTAAATCACATCTGTTTTCAAGTGATTTTTATACATCTGTAACTTAAATTTATAATTTAGAATGTAAGTAATTCTGATCTGGAATATTTTCTTATATACTCATATATATATATACAGGGGCCTGTTTTGCACACTGCTCAGGATGATGGATAAATGCATGATTTGGTCTTTAGTAAGCAAACAAAATATTTTGGAAGTATTAATATGTAATTGCTTTTACATATGTGTTTAAGGAATAGTTTATGAAAATCGTACATAGTGGGTATTGATGACACAAACTAAGTGAAAATATTAAGGCACTTCATGTCATGTAGTAGCCTCATGTGGCATTAGTTTTTCATTTCAGTTGAGTCTTAGTCTAGAGGCCAGTTCAAAACTGAACTGGTTTATTATGCCTTACAATTTTCTTCAAGGAAAGCTAGTGTTCATTTGTTAGTGACACTTCTGTTAAAACTGATATTTTGAGTTGACTCAAGTAAATTTTCCAATAACTGTATTTAAGGTAGTGGGTGCACTTCCTGTTACGACTGTACTCTTCATGTCATGGCCGTATTGGATTATGAATCATGTAGAAAAAGAAAAAAAAAAACCATTTCATTTTAAGCATATTTTAAAATTATTTGTCGTCTTTGTTTTCTTCCAATGCTTTAGCTATGGTCCTATGTGATTTAACAGGACCAAAACCACACAGGAATACATTTTTCATGTCTACTTCAGAGCTTAGCTCCACTCCAGAAAACAGCAAATATTCAGAACACTATCATCCAAATTCCCAGTTAAGAAGAAATCAGCGGTATGGAGTTAAATGTATGTTATTCAATACTGGTTTATTTTGCATGTACACCAATTCTGCAAAATAATGGCTGCAGACAGTAGGCCATTCTTTCAGTGCAATACTAAAATGTTTATCCAAGACAGTGTTTCTCCTTTTTCAACAAATCAACACTAATCAGAGACCAAGGCAAACAAAAACCTCTTCTAGTAGTTTTGGAACTTCCTTTACCTAGGCCATTAAAAACCAAGCCAATAATGCATATTATATTTCCCCAAAACTGAACATTTGCTCATTTTTTAAAGAAAAAGATTATTAAAATGTGAAGACAATATCTAAAAGCCATAGATGATTGCTATAATGCCATTGCTGTGGATATTTATGTTAGAAACTATTCAAAGAAATGGTACACTTCATACATTAAGGCTGTCAACAAATTCAGGCAGCCATTCATATGGAAGTCACATATAAGCTGTGTTTTCTGTTTTGTTTGATTTTGTTTTTTCACAACTATATCTCCTATCCTGAAGAATGCTGACCTGTGTCTATGCCCAACAGCTCTTCTAGTCTCAACCCCTTTCGAAAATTACACCTCATATCGGAAAATTCTGCTTCAAAGATTGACTTTAGTTTTGTTATTACAGGTTGATTGTTACAATCAGATTTCTTACCCTGTCTTTAAAAACCTCAGTAATGTTATTAGCCTTGTCTTTTTGTAAATGTTATTCTATTTAGGTTTTTGATTTGTCTTCTCTCAGATTCTACTAAGTAAAGAATCCCCTTCCAATAAGTACAAAAATCTCATGTGTGAATGTGCATGTTTAAACTAGTGATGAGTATGTGTTACAGGTCCCCCTCTGTGCTGGATCCACAGGAAATATATGTCTGTTATAGCCACAGCTACAGGGGATTGGTTTGTTTTCTCAAGCTGTAGTAGCTCATGCTGTTAGCTCTGGAGGTGCCTGGTGTAATCTACAGTGAGTTATCCAAGATGGTATCTGTTACACAAACGCACAGATGCCCACACAGGCATGTTCATTGCACATTTATGTTACATGGTTCTGCAGCATACACTGAAGGTTACAGTAGACTTTGGGTGGAAAAGCAGTTGTGGAGGAAATAGGAGAAATTATTCTATCTCTTATTCTCCCAGGTGGAATGGGTCTGCAGAAGCCATTCATTTCCTACACTCATTCTGGTGTATCTCTCTTTCCTCACTATCTGCATCACCATGATATCTGAGCAGGAACGGTTCAACACCCCAATATTTCTTAGCAATGAACTCTGTAGATAGTTTGCCATCAAGAAAAGGCTTTGCAATAAAGCTGGTAGCTCAGCTGGAAACTATGTTGTCTCCAGAGCCAAGTGTGCTGCTGTTCAGAGAGCTTTCCGTGCTGGTAAGCACTTGTAGTTTGTCACCAGGGACTCCTTAGTCTGTCAGACCTAGACTGTCAGTTGTGTTGGGAAACACTTTTCACCAGAGTCAGAAGACATTACAGAGAGAGTGCAGACATTGTTAAGAGGTATGATGGAAGAAGAAAAGGGATGGAGAATTAAAATATGAAAGTGTTCAGAGTAAGGAAAATGATTGGGATAGAAGAGGCAGGGCGATTAAACATGAATTTGGAACTGGCATGCATCTACCCCATTGTTATCTATGATTAATGACCCCCTTATGCTCTGGGGACTGGAAGGGGTCACATGACACGGGTAGAGGCCTTGTAGCACACCACATCCTACACCTAATCATTATGCATATGCCTATGGGAAATAGATCTTAATGCTGATGAACTCAGAACAAAGATTTAGCATCATGGTGAGAATTAGGTGTTACTGGTGACTTAGTATGTGTGCTTTTATCCACCAGGGGTGAGACAGTGCTCTTCGTAGGGTCTTCTCTAAGTAGACCCTTCACGGAGTTAACAGCTAACAGAACAGCCAAGACCCATAGCAAAGGAGATGCCCTTGACTGACCAATACGTACACTTGCCATGTGTTCTGGGTTAATATATGTGCATGCGTACAGGCATATTTGGTTTTACAATGAATCTAGATATATAAAAAATGGCATTTTGCGTTGAAACTGAACACATTAAGGATTGAATTGGTCAGAAAACACTTTGATGTATTTTCACTTCTGCAAGCACAGTGCTTTGTGCCATGAAACGCTGTAACCTTTTCACTTATTTTCCATAATCAGGTTCTGCTCTATTTTGTTCACTCAGACCCTCTGCAAAGATAGGGTTACCTCATATCTAAAAAGCATGATATGCATGTAGGATATGTTGTTTATGTCTAAAAGTTGCAGACGAAATAATATAATTTCTTATATTCAGTTACTATGAGTGTCTGTGTCTGACAACCTGTAAAGAAATTGAAGTCTGGATTTCAAAGACAGTGTAGCAGTCTTGGGGAGAAAAAAATTCAAGCTTGCTTACAAAAATAGAAGAAAGATTGATCAATAGACTTAGGAAACAGCTCTAAACATCAGTTACATGAGATTATGCAATTTCTATACTAGTAAAAAAATGACTTTCACATTTATGAGAGTTAGCACTGGGACAAAAGATGAGGTTTAAGTCAACATGTTGAACATGAAGGAGAAAAGATTTTACGTTGCTCTTCTTCAGCAGGCTCATAAAACACAGACAAATGCCACTTATCTCATAGACCCAGCTTTTTTTTTTCCCCCTTTTTTTTTTCCACTGAGGGAATTTAATAAAAGACCACACCCAAAGAGTTCTTCTGCTGTCTGTAGTACAGAAAGATTAGTATTACATATTGACAAGTGTCGTCTTACTCGCTGAAAATGCTGTTTCCTCTGGATGTATTTATAAGACAAATATTTATCCAATCTAATGCAATACTGTTTCCGTTTTTAAGGGAGGTTTGTGCTATCAGAGTGGAAAGATGTTTGAACATTAGGTAATTGCACTCAGTACTCTTAAATTATGCACTTTACTTTTAAAAGAATATATAAACTGTTTTAAAAAATGCATTTGAGTTCAGCAGCAACCTTTTGACGCCCCCGGACAGTATTTTAAGAACTCATTTGTTTGAGGGGTTTTTAATCTGGAGACACTGAAAAGTTACACCTGCTGTGATGTCGTCAATCACGCCAGGAGGAAAAATAGTGGCATGATTTGTTATCTGTTATTTCCCTTGCTGTGGTGACTGTCTCCCAGTGCCAGGTCTGTCCTCAAGGCCATCACTTATAGGGACCACTGTCTGTCAAAACCACAGCCAACTTTGAGGGCTGCCTTTGTTGGAGCAGACAAATGAGTATGACCTTTAACAATAAAATAGGCACCTACTGAGAGAGATGAAACAGCAACTGAAATTAAGAACACCATACGGCCATTTCAAACACTCAGGAAAAGTTAGGATTTGAACTATAACTTAATTATAAGAGTAAATGTGGGTAGATGTTGTCAATAATGAAACAGACATGGTCAGAAATATTGATTAGCAATGAGGATGAAAACTTATTTCATCCAGGAATCATCCTGTATTTCATTAATTATGAATGGGATTGATGGGATTCATAAAAAAATGCGGAAGAGATTAAATTATAGCATTTAAAGTTTTATTGTTTTTTTTTAAGTAGGTTGCAGAAGTGTACAAATCATTTATGAATATTCTAGGCAAGTGAGGAAAAAAGATAAGAACACGCTAAACCTTTGATTTACACTAATAGGTACTTCAAAAGATCTTCAGAAAAGAGCCTCTGCCTAGTTAGTGATTAGATGTAAGGTGGTCATTGATATCTTGTAGGGTTTCAAAGTACTGTCTGAGAATTCCAGGCAATGCATTGTAAAGACCACAGCACAGTTTGTGGTTTGAAAGGCTCTTGTAACCCAACCTGGCAAGTGGTCAGTGGAGACTATATTTTACAGAGCAACACAAATCAATCTTATTGAGCACTTTTCAGGTAATATAATATTCTGCCTCTGACAATAATGAAATTAGCCTATGGATTTTGTATAAATATTGAAATGCTATTTGAATATTTAATGAAATAGTGCTCTATAGATATGCAGATTCTTGTGGTTTTCATAAAAAGAATATAATTGATTTTATGAACAAGTACTTGAATATCATCAAGTTAATAATATTTTTTTTGTTCCTTTTGTTTGCCTCCTTGTTCATATTCAGATAGACCAGATCAAGCAAAGCACTGAATGCCTTCAGCTCCTTCTGGGGTCAATAGGAGTTGAGGGCACTCAATAGAACGGAGGTGTTTAGTACCTCCAAGTCATTTAATGCATTAATGTATTCATCACAATCCTTAAATCATCATTAAAGCCTTTTTTTTTAATTTTTGTAAGAGAATTTTTTTTTTTAATCTGAGTACTTTCCTTTTTTCCTTGCTGCTGTTCTTATGTGACCTATTGTTTGATTTCAATTCTTTTAGAAATGGTCTGTTTACTATGACTGGTTTTTTGTGTTTGTTAGGGTTTTTTTCCTAGAAAGTATGTTTTATCTCATTTTCTCATGAAAAATAAAATCACTGTTTTTCAAAAAAAGAAAATCTCCAGAGATCTGAGTTCCAGTCTCAGAATCTGTTCAAGATGAAATCTGCTTGGTTTTTCTCAGTATAGCCCCCAGTACAAAGATGCACATCATAAAAAGTAACACAGAATTTTCTGTAATCAAAAGCTTTTGCCAGTCTTAAAGGCCCAACTTTTTAATAGGCCTGGAGTCTCAATTGTAATCATACTCTAGAGTGGTTATCCTTTCAGCTTAGGGTTAAAAAGCCTTGACAAAACACCATAGGGAAGCTTGGATTGCCCTTACCTACATTGTACCTAGCCTTGGGATAGATAAATACAGTCTCATTCTCTAATGCTACTGACTGCCTCCAGGAACACTAAATTTTAAGAGAGGAAAACATGAATCCTGTATTTCAAGAGAGGTGGAACTAAGCCATTGTTCACTCCCCTTAAAAAGGATATTCAGTGGCCAGTTCAGATTGCCCTAGGGACACCTAAAGCTGCATTAAGTACTTGTGAAAGTAAAAATCCACTGGGAACCCAATTCCAGTGTTTAAACCTCAGCATGAGCAGAGGAGTTCCTAGCAGGGTTCACTTTTATATGTCTCTATAACCAGGTTCAAAACTTACTGTACGTGCAGTAAGGACCTACTATTCCTGCTAACCTACGGAAACACTATAAAGAGACAGCCCCTAAGAAAATCACTAACATGAAGAGAAAAAAGCAAACATTTATTTAACTGCATCATGACAAAGGCAGGAGAAACAGCAGCTATTTAAGAACTGGCAGATCCCTTTTACAAAGTTATGTAGCTTATGCTTGACTAAGAATATTTTTAATATCGATCTTTGTTTTAATTGAGGAATGATAAGAAATCCAGGCTTGCTCCTGAGCCGTGCAATAAATAGAGCTGACAAGAGAAAGCCGTTCCATTTCACAAGAACTGGAGGATTTCCAACACTTGCTTTTATTTCACCTTGGAAACTCCCCCACAGGGGGGCTATGGTTTTGAAACTCTGCACATTCAGAATGACCAATGGTCGAGAATTATCACCTTAGCTAAAAAAAAAAGACCAATACTTCTCATTCATGGGTTACTGGATTGCTGAGGTCTGTGTATTTGGATATAACACTGGCAGCTTCAAGACCTGTTAACATTTTGATTGTTATTTTGTTAATTAAAGTAAATGTGGGTGCTGAAGTTCCTGCTTTGTAAAATATATCATATATATATGGGTCCATCCACCCCATTGCTGTGTTGTGAAATCCATAACAGAAATTGCTGTTACTAAGATGGGAAATCAGAGATGAACAGTTCTGACATTGTTTTATTATTTGAGGCTGTCTCTTACCAGCTCACTACTTCAGCCCAATATGGAACCTATATTTAAACAGTTTTCCCTCCAGGTTTTATGACTGTTTCATTCCCAAAATTGCACTGAACAAGCAATTTTTCTGCTGATAATGTGTAGACCTTATTCATTTTTAGACCTGGATTCTTTTGTTCATACTTAGACTTTCATTCTGATTCTGTGATTCCTAAACATAAACTGGCTATTAAAAAGCATCTCATAATTCCATCTGAATCTTCTGTTGCTTTCTCTCTTGGTGACTGTGAAAAAGAACAGCATCTTGCCTGCAACTTATGCCCATTATCTGGCCACATTTACCAGTTCCAGCGTTGCTTTAGATTTTTTTCCCCCACTGGATATTTTCAGATCAGCCTCTAAAATGTTCTTTCCTATGCCAGCACCCCCCCCCCGCAAAAAAAACCCAAAGCCAAAACCAAACAAAAAACAAACAAACAAGCAAACAAACACTTCTCCAAGGTTGGGGTTTTTTCTGCTGTTTTTTTCAAAACCTGATGAATGCATTCTTGTTCAACTTGTACCAAGGATGTTGGACTATTAACAACATCACCCCTCCCTTCCATATTTCAATTAAATATAAGCTGTTATTGGTCTCAAAACTCTTTCTCTTGGCTATCCCTTTCCTACTTGACTTCTACTCGGTAATGAGAGATTGACTTCTACTTCCCATCAACCCATGATATTTGTTTTCATCGTCTGTTTGTTATATTTTCTGCCATCTATTCTTTCACTTATTCGTGCTACTTGGGAGATGCTTCGCCTAGCCTTAAGTAAATCTCAAATGTCTTTGAAAATTCTTTTTCAAAATTTTCAGCAATAGAAAAAAATATTGACAACAGTCTGCAAGTATCCTAAGGTCATAGTCTATTACACTGACAAATTCTGTTCCCTATTCCCCCTTTGTGTAAATCTTATCTGCTGTGTTTTGTTATAAGACCTTGGATGAAGGGAAGGGCATTGTTTTCCTATATGTTTATGTAGCACTCAGCACAATAGTGTCCTGGTCTATGATTTGGGCTGCCAGGTACCCTGGTAATGCAAATAATAAACATAAGTGGAGAACCTGCTCCTTGGGCACAGACCACATGTGAGGTAAATAGGATTACATCCTCCAGGTTAAAACTAGCCTACTATGGTAATACAAAAATGTACACCAGCCACATGACCCAAGGGGATCTTCTTGACTGCCTCTTGATAACACAGGCGACAGAGCAGTTGTCTGACCAAAGGAGAACTAAGCCGTCTTGAATTTCACACCTTAAAACATCAATGCTACTGAGGCAGGAGAAATTTCCCGTTAAATGATTCACAGACTTAATCCCTTTGATATTCGATTGGCTGACCACAACTTAGCACAGCATGCTGCTGGAATACATCTTTAACTCTGACTCCCAGAAAGATCTCATTCCCACTGGAATTCTGGTGCAGAGATCGGGATTAAAACCAGATCTTACTGGGATAGGAGGAAGGTACAAGGCTGAGACTGGCAAGATCTGGTTTATAACCTCCTGCCTCTGCCACATTTTAGAAGTCTTTTTCTTTGTGTCAGTCTTGGAAAAACTATTTAATTACTAAATCTTTTAGTTCTTCATCTGTGAGTCAGTGATGATAGTTTTTCATTCTCCCTCCATGTGCCTTTACTGTTCATCAGGATACAAGCTATTCAAAGCAGGAGCTACAAAGCCCTGAATGCTTATCTGTCCAAAGATTAAGCCTCTATGATTTATAAAAATACATATGTTAGGGTTGTAAGTGCAGCTGAGCAAAATAATTTTATTCTTCCAAATATGGACACAAATTAAGGGAAACAGAAATGTGTCTCAGAGCAACAACAACAACAACAAAAAACCACAAAACACCAAAAAAAACAAAACAATCAATCAAATTTAAAAACTGGAAAAAATTCCCAAGAAGGAGAAGAAAAAGAAAAAAAGAAAAGAAAAAAAAAAAGAATATATCATTGACAGTGTAACTGTATGCACTTTCAACTTTGTCGGTACTGAAAAAGATGTTTTCCCTATGAATTGCTAGGGGATGTGACATAAAACTACAAAATCCAATTCTACATAGAATTTCAAAGGAAATCTTCTTACTTTTCTTCCTTTTTTAACAGTGCCATTGTGCCTGCATCAGCTTTCAGTAAAATCAAGGTTTTTACTGGCCACCATTAACTTGCTACAGAAATATGTATTGTGGTGTCATGGTTTAGCCCCAGACAGCGGCTAAGCACCACGCAGCCACTTGCTCCCGCCCCCATGTTGGGACAGGGGAGAGAATCGGAGGAGTAAAAGTGAGGAGATTCATGGTTTGAGATAAAGCCAATTTAATAGGTAAAGCACAAGCAAAGCAAAATAAGGCATTCATTCACCATTCCCCATGGGCAGGCAGGGGTTCAGCCATCTCCAGGGAAGCAGGGCTGCATCACACGTACTGGTTTCTTGGGAAGACGCCATCACTCCGAACATCCCTTCACCCCTTCCTTCTTCTTCGTCCCAGCTTTATATACTGAGCGTAACGCCATATGGTACGGGATATCCCTTTGGCCAGCCTGGGTCAGCTGTCCTGGCTGTGTCCCCTCTCAGCTTCCCATGTACCCCCAGCCTTCTTGCTAGCACGCCAGATGGACTGTCCTTGACTACGTAGCAACCACTCAAAACATCAGCACGTTATCAACATTTTCTCATCCCAAAATCCAAACCATAGCCTCACACTTGCTTCTATGAAGAAAATTAACTCTATCCCAGCTGAAACCAGGACATATGGGCAAATCCAGCTACTTTAAAATCACCCCTGAAAACATGGCTGAACTGCCTGAACTTTCCTGTGGCCATAAACAAACCAACCTCACTGTTAAAAGAGAAAACCAAACAAATCCACTACTAGATAAAAACAAGGAGGCATAAGACTTCTGACCACTATCATGTTTCATGCTGGTTACTCTGTTAAACCGCTGTCAGAGCCCTCACTTGCTGTTGACGTTGTCAAACCCCAAGCCCCAGCTGTGGAGCCACCCAGCCCAGTCCTTGGTGCCTCTCAGACACAAACTGTACAGCACAGACAAGGTTGCATGGGGAGATTCTCCTAACTGCATTTCAGGGATGAGCTGCTGAGATCTGTTCCCATCCTTGGGAAGTATGAGTTTACAGGGACACCTGTAAAGGTGCAAGCTGGGACTGGAGCCTGCTGCACCCCAGGAATGAAGGCAGGGAGGAGCCCTTGTACAATTGGTCTTACACAGTAAGTAGCAATTAACTGCATAACCTTCCAGCCAAGGCACAAACCCAAATACAAGCGCATGCCTTTTCTCTTCCAGTCCTGGGAAGCAGCAAGTACTCAATTCATGCTGTTACTCGCCTTCTCCCAGGGCAAAATATGACCACTTACAGCTGGGAGGACATAGTGTTAGTTGCTGCTTCTCCATTGAGACTAGGGTCCCATGATATAACAAGGTAGTGCTTGTCTTAGCACTACTAATTGCTACTTATCAATGGATATTGGTGCTGTCTTTTCGAGTGGTTTGGGGCTCTTCTTCCTTCTTTTCACTTCCTCAGTGGGCTTCAGTGACCCAAGTACTCAGCTAAGGGGTGGTGGTGCCTCCCAGCACAGTGGTAGTCACTTGGTCTCTGGCTAGAGGTAGCAAAGTCCAAACATGTGAAAGAGGTGATATGAGTCAGTTGCCTCCTGCTTCTCAGGTTCTGACACCTGATACCTCACGGCTGAAACTGAGGGACATGAGTGCAGCAGGCCACTTGGTTTGCCAGGCTTGAAGGCAAAGTCTTTCCCAAGTAACACATTCAAAGTCCATATAACTACTGTTAATATAATGGAAGACTCTGAAAACACTGACTGAGTAAATATCTGTATAATTAATCATTCTCTCTACAATGTGACAAGCAATGAATGGACCCACAATGGACTTTCTTTAATACCATTTCTGTCAGAGATACCACAAATTTCACCATCACTGTGGCATATTCCCACAATCCTGTGATATTGTATCTTAAAACCTATATTATTTTTAACATTAATATTGAGACAGTAAACCAGTTTTTGTCATTCTTCATCTAAAGGCACCAAAGATAATTATTAAAATATATATGTGTGAAGATAAAATCTGCTATTGCACAACCTGGCGATGGGCTATATAAACTGGATGAAAAGGCTTCCCATAAATATTACACTGTTTCCCCTTTATGTATAGATAAAAGGAGCTTTCAAAACATATCGGTTTTAGATGGTTAAAGAAGACAAAGGTACAATATCACACAGTCATTGGCAGAGTTGGAAATAGAAATCTGACTCTGTTTTATACTCGTTTAAGTTGATCACAGCTGCTTTGATCATTGCAGTCCAATGGTAGCATACACAGATTTTACATTTTAACTGGGGAAAGTGCCTCTGAACTATGTGTTTTGTGGTACCCCTGAGCAAAGAGAAACAGCGAAGGGAGATAGGTACCTGAATCTGTGCCTCCTTTGCAGGTACTATTGGAGCTTCTTTTGCCTTCTACCTCTTTAAAGTCAAACATGCCAAAAAGGTAAAACTGCTACATTTCACAATAAGCCAAGCATATTTGTTTTAGCTTCTTTGGTCTTGTGACTAGTTCAGCCTTGTTAATCAAGCTCATCCTGCCTCAAATCATGTACTGAAGCCACATATCATAGAACACCTGAAGATGTAGACAAAGAGGATTTTAAACCATGTGGACAAAATTCCTCTTAGACAAGCAAAGAAATGTTTCTATATCCGTATGTTTTGCTCAGATACAGTTGAAGACTTTAGTGGTCATCTGTCATTTCACCTAAGGCACTGATGATATATTTTAGGAATACTGAAATCTAATTCTCTAAATTGTAATTATTTTTGCTTTCTTTGGGCATCTTTGTATCTTCTTTCAGAAAATACTTAAATAACAAAGAAATCATATACATAGATGTAAAATATTTTTCATTTTTTTGGTACTTTAGAAAAAAACAACAGCCTTTGATATAAATCCTATGGACCTCAGCACTTTGAGTTACAGAGAGATTTATCGCAACATGTCTTGAAGTCATCACCACTGGAACACCTTTCCTCCATGGAAAAAGCAAAGCATGGAAGTATGGGCTAAAAAAGACAGAGTCCACTGCATGCTGCTGCCAGTTTTGTCTGTATTATATCACCAGAATCTTACACAGTGTTTTGATAGTTAAGGAATAACGAGCCTAGAACAGCACACTGATCCTAATCATACAAATCCAAAGACTATTACCTGTCTCAGTCTTTCCCGAGTATTTCTAATCAGTGATTATAGCAGTTTTGGGTGGAAGAGCAGGGACAGTCACTGATAGTAACAGCACCGTATATCTGACCGCTGTCATGCTGCTAATTGTGGCTTGTGTCAGAATGGTGGAAAATGACCAAAGCTGTCAAACAAAGCATATTAACTGCAGAAGTGAGCTGGTTGAAAGGAATAGAAATTAAAATACAGTAATAAAGAAAAAGATATGGACAAGAACTAAGAAAGTTTTAGAAATGTTGTTGTGGTTATTTCTTTAGATGTCCAGAAGTATCTGGATAGAATGCCATTTATGATGATATTTACTAAGATAAAAAGCCAGAGGAGAAACATGAATGATCTGGGTGGACATTGTAATGAATGACAGCTCAAAAGTGTGTATAGAGAAATAAAGTAATGAAGCTGGTTAAAAGAGAAAAAGCAGTGGAAAGGCATCATTTGAGCCTTATTGTTAGAGGAAAATTAAAACCAAACAAAAACAACATGAAAAAAACAAGAATGTACAGGACTGAATAACAGGTGTCCTTCTTCTGTGTATGAGCCGGAGGGGGACATCAACCAGAGCCACAAGTGTAGCATATGCATGTCATCTACAAACTAGACATCAAATATACATGATTTGGAACACACCAGCTAACAGTGTTGCAGATTTTTCTCCCACATTTTCAATTCGCTCAGTCTGAACCGTGGGACTAAAATGTAACAGTAGGCTATATCTTTTGAATCACACCACGGGTTTTTTTTATTTTACATATACTGATTGGATTTCTGTGTATGTCAAAGGAATATTTGTTAACTTTGATATTGATTCTCTTGCTTCCAAGAATAGCAGTCTGGTAGTAGTTGGCTACAAATATACAATGGTTGGTAGGTTGGTTGGTTGGTTGCATTACATCCGAAGCTAATAGAAGTAGAAGTAAGCTGTATTCTTGCAAGGATGTTCTTACTTATGCATCTGGTCTTCCCAAGAAGTATATTTTTTATGAAGAACCATTAATAGGGAATGTCTTCCATCCTTTCCAGAAACTAAGGATTCCCCCCAGGCCAGGGAAGATACTTCTCACTGCTAAGCTGAGAAGATTCAAATGTAGCATGGCAGGCCTGCCAGTGGCATGTAACTCCTTGTGTGTGGGATATACTGAAGCAGCATTACCAACGGTGAAGGATGTGCTCTATAGAGATTAAGGTCTTGAAAGGAGAATATAGTATCTCCTTTCACTGGGCAAGGAGAAAAAAAAAGATGCAGGTTTTATACGTTTAAGCTATGCATTTTGTGTCCCTGTTCCAAATATGAACTTGCACAGCTATATCAGCTAAATCAAAAATCTGCATTTCATTTCATACCACAAGAGTTGGAAAATGTGTTACTACTCACCTTAAACGACAAGTTTACGTACAATATCTCGAAAACTGTTTGACAACAGAAGGTCGGGTGTGACATATATTTGACATCCTAAAACCTCAAACTAGTAAAACTTTGAGGTCAAGCAAAGGTAAAATCAGAATAACCCTCTTGAGATTTTTATTGTGTATGATAGGACCACAAATAAACTTTAAGTCCCCCAGCTTCTAACATGTCTGAACTTGACTGAAAGCTAAAGAGAAAGCTTATCTATTGATTTTCACATGTAAGCTAAATGGTAAAATAACCTTGACTCATTAAAGATGTCAGTGTTGTAGATGATTTGGATATCTTTGTCATTTGAAAATAACATATGGATAATTTACTCAAGTTGAATTATTCTTAAGTAATTTGCAATGCTGCAAAGCTTCAGATTTTTCATCTTCACGATTACCCAGCATATTTTAGCATTAATCACAATATTCAACTGTGGAAAGAAATGCTAGTCTATTTATTGAATCTGTATGAAGAGAAATATTTATTTTTACACTTGTAAATTTTACAGTGGGTTGCTTACTGAGATTTTGCCAGTGTGTGCACAAAAAATTATTATAAATATGAATATATGATTAAAAATTGCAAATTATTTTTCAAATAATAGGTCTGTTGTAAAGTATCCGGAATGCCTTATGAAAGAGTGTCAGTGCTTGCACATGTGTAGTATAAATATTACCTATCTAGCCTGTCACATCTAGTCTGTGAGGAGACCAAGATTTTATTTCTAATTGGTTTTTTTATTACTATCAAATAAAACAGCTCCGTTCATAAAAAATGATTAGGGTTGTTTCACCAGAAGTGTCGTGGTCTGGGATTGCACCTCTTCCTAGGTAAAGTTGCCATCTTTTCTTACCAAGAATGAATTAGTCTTTCTCCACATTTGGCAGACTTCTTTTAGCTATGCCTCTTAATCTGTTCAGCTGCTAAAACAATACAAGAGAGTCAGCCAATAATTTAAAAAAAAAATTGCTCAGACTGCATGGGATAATGAAACAGTAGGTTTCATACTAAAGAAAGTTCCCTCATAGGAAAAAAACACATGTTCACACATACATCTGGTATGACATTGGTATTCATACTCTACATAAGTAAGCTTTTGTGGCAATTTACAAATTTCAAAGGATAAAAAATATGTGTTCCTTATCCTAAGGCTTAAGGGCAGCTTATTCACCTGAAGTGGAAGATCTATGATGCCCTAAGTATGAACACAATACTGAGAGTGGGTGGGCTTGTGCAATAGGAACTTTGACATCCCAAACAGAATATGATGTTTGTGCAATGTTATCTTTATATCTGGAGTGTTTGTAATTTCTTCATGTGGAATTTAAAGATTTATGCAAGAACACTGAAGGGAACTGGATGGGTGGAACGGACAAGGTCCTTCTGAGGACCTCAATCTGAATAAGACTTCCTAGCCTTTTTAGAGGCAGTTCTTGTCATGCCACCCATGAGATGGTATTTTTAAGTCGTATGTCACAAGTACAGCCAAGAGGTCTGAACCGCAGCATGCTTCAAAATCAGAGTGCTGCTAGCTTGTATGCAGATGTTTCATAGACTCTTCAGATTTTCTCTTGTATATTTGTCTCACAAACACAATATGTGAATCGCTGATGGATTTCAAAATAATCAAATGTAAATCAATCACTCTTGGTTCTAAAATCTCTAAAGGTCTGCATGCAGACTGTAGCTAAGAAAGGCAGGAGTGCTTAGGAAAGGAGGCAAGGGGGGAAGAAGGCTGGGTGAACATTCTTTTGGGATCTAAAAGGAGAAAAGAAATTAGCATTTCCAGGGAGATACATGATGAGACAGTTTGGCTTAGGAAGCCATTGGGTGAAACTTAAAGAATGTATTAGGCAGAATTTGCGTCGGTGCTCCTGCCAGTGCTTGAATTATTGGGAATACTACAAATATAGAAATGAAACTTTGCTGCAACTTGTGATGCTTCTAATCAAGTCAGGCTGTGTCCAGAGCTGTTTTCCTGTGCTTGAATTATGTTTGATCTCTCCAAGGAACAACTCTCTGTTAAGTTAGCGTTTTGCTAAGGAACACTCAGTAGGAGTTTTAAAAGTCCCCTCCATATACAAAAGGGAATACTTGGTGAGGAATCCAGCATTTGCCTGAATCAGTTCAGAGCTCTGCAGGTTTGGTTTTTTTGCCCGACCAAGAATGACATCAGGGAGAGTCTTCAAAAGGAAGAATCAGCCTGTCTGAAAGAAAAACAATGAAAATAGCTCTATTTGGTAAAAATGAAAAACTTCAAGGCTTGTTTTCTCATGAATTTCTACTGAAGAAAAGCATAAGGTAGTGTCTGTTGGCCAGAGTTAGGAGAAAAGTTGACTGCGTATTGACAGACACCACAAAAACTGTGTTAAAAGCTTGATGTTTTGAGGAGATATATTGTTCTTAGAACAAACATTGCAGGATGATACAAACTACACTAGGGAAATCAGCTAGAAGAGCAAGTGCTCTCTGAATATGTGGCAGCTTTGAAGATGTTGGCAGGACTGTATCTTTTTGGGACAGTCAGAGATCAGGCATCGTGGGATAGGAATGTTTATCACGTGAAATTGTTATCTGTGAAATCTTGCAACCTGTGCACAGACACCCATACACACACAAGTACTTCAGCATTTGGAGGTTAGAAAAAAATAGTCATATAAAACTTTGTTGTAACAGTAGGGATTTGTGTTGGATTGACCCTGGCTGCAGGCCAGGTGCCCACCAAAGCTGCTCTATCACTCCCCCTCCTCAGCTGGACAAGGGGGAGAGAAAGTATAGGAAAGAGTCATGGGTCGAGATAAGGAGAGGGAGAAATCATTCACCAATTACTGTCACAGGCAAAACAGACTCAAACTGGGGAAAATAGTTCAATTTATTACCAATCAAATCAGAGTAGGATAATGAGAAATAAAACCAAAATCTTAAAACACCTTACCCCCACCCCTCCCTTCTTCCCAGGCTCAACTTCACTCTCGGTTGTCTCCACCTCCTCCCTGCAAGCAGCACAAGGGGACGGGGAATGGGGGCTGTGGTCAATTCATCACACATCGTCTCTGTCGCTCCTTCCTCCTCAGGGGGAGGACTCCTCACACTCTTCCCCTGCTCCAGTGTGAGGTCCTTCCCATGAGAGACAGTCCTCCATGAATTTCTCCTATGTGAGTCCTTCGCATGGGAAACAGTCCTTCATGAACTGCTCCAGCCTGGGTCCTTTCCTCAGGGTGCAGTCCTTCAGGAACAGACTGCTCACCATGGGAGCATGGGTACCCCATGGGGTCGCAAGCCCTGCCAGCAAACCTGTTCCAGCCTGGGCTCCTCTCTCCATGGTGCCACAGGTCCTGCCAATGATCCTTATGGGTCCCTTCCAACTTGAGATGTGCTATGATTCTATGACGTTTTTTGATAAATAAAGTTATTTTGTGACTTGAAAATTTTCACAGTGCAAATCACCAGTATTGGTGACCACTATAATCACCATTATATTAAAGCAGCTCATTTTCCCAAATCTACAATAACTGTTGGTAGGACTGGTATGTACATTTAACTTATGAAGTATTAAAAAGTGAATATTTCTCGAGGATATCCTGATAGATATCAATGAAATTAGAACTTGAGGGACAAGAAAATAATGTTATATTCCATTTCTTGGTGTTAAGCTGCTATAGGCACAACAATAAAACAAATAACAGTATATGATGGAAAGAAAAATGAGAAAGTAAATGAAAGTGAATATAAGCTGCAAGTTAAAACCTGTAGGAGAAGTAAAGTAAAGCCAAAGGTTTCAATGAAATATCAATTGCTCATAGAATTAAAAGTCATAAGAATGCTTTAAAAATCTTATTGGTAACATGTATGGGTTCACTGCTAGGTTTGTTTGATCAAATACTGATGTATAGAGACAGGAATGTTCAGCAGATATTTCAGTTCTTTATTTGAAATAAAACAGAGAGGTGTATCTGTCCCATGTGATGCTATTGTAATTGAAACTTTACCCTCTGTAGCAAAGGTTTTTGCTGGAATTAAACATTTTTAAGTTAACTGGCCAAGATATCTTACACTCAGGAACTACCCAGAATCTCTCTAAACCATAAATGTTAACATAAAGAAATGGAAAACAGGGCAAATTCCAAGGCACTGAAAGACTGTAAACGATTTCCAAATATTTCAAAAGGTGGAGAAGATTAACCAGAGAGTTACTAACACGACAGAATGGTGTCGATTTTAAGAAAAAATGGAATAGTTAATTTAAGCCATTACTCACAAAGTAGCTAGAAATACAGTTATAAGAAAAGGCAAAAATATGGTCAGATCCACCCAGCATTACTTTCTGAAAGACAGCAATTGTCGTCAAGTTGTATGGGTTTTTTTGTTTGAATCTTTTAATAGGATTAAAGACTTCAGTGATGAAAACATTATGCAGGTAGCTGGGACTTCTTCCAGCCAACTGACTTATTACTGAAAGATATTATGGTTAAAAAGACTGAGCTCTATGGGGTTAACAGGCCATACAAATTTGGCTTATAGACAGATCACAGAAATTTGTTGTTTATGCTCAGATATGATGAAGGGACTTTTTCAGTCAATCCATGAGTTTCAAATCTTGATCCAGTGTTAGCCAACCTCTTTATCAAGAATGTGGATGCCAATATCGTATCTTTCCAGCTTGCAGATGACACAAAGGTTGGTGGGGTAGTAAATGATGAGGACATCTCACTTTACGGAGTGATTTGAATGGATTGTTAAATGGGTACGGTTTTGCACTTTCTAATACAACAAAATAAAATGTAATATATCAGAAAACAAAAAATATATAGACTGGTTAAAGGATTGGACAACACTGGACAGCAGTAACTCAGCAAAGAAACGTAATAATGGGTCAGTCAGAGACAACTGCTGGTCATGAGCTCTTGCTGCAGGATCTGCCTCTGTGGCTCACATGTGCCTTTGGTATGAAAATAAAGCCAATATCAGGTGGCAGTGTGGAACTCATTTTCCCTCCATACGTTGCACGGTAAAATGTGAGTAGGATATGTATCCACCCATACTTCAGGAAAGACAGAGAAAAGAGTAGAGAGAGATGAAAAGAATATAAGAAGAGATTTGGGGGAAGAAAGAGGAAACAGGTGTTAGGATCCAAGGGTTGAGGCTCTTCAGTTATTAATTTTGTAAAATAAACTCAGTAGAGCTTTAATTTCTCTCTGAACAATTCTAAACCATGATGACAATTAAACATAAAAATATATGGTAGTTTTACCATTGGACTCTTGAAGGCAAGATCATACGTCCTTTCAAGAAACATGCATACTTTCAACCTATGAGTTGGCCTTTGGCCCATGCCTCTCTGAGATGGTTGTTCATGGCTCTGGGTTCTGTGGCTCTAAAGCTCAGGTGCTTATTAGATTTATAACACCACAATGAGATGATAATTTTAACCAAACCTACCCTTGGCTTTCAGCAAGCCACTGGTACAAGTAAGGAAGGCTTTTATTCTCCCCAAAAGCATAGCTGGCCTGTTGCTTTCTTCCTACCACATCTCCTGATTCTCCAACAGCCCCTCTCAGGATTTTTTGACTAAGCATTAGGTTCCATTTCACACATCTGGCTAATCAAACTTACAGACAGAGCTCCCCGTGTAAACCCTAATTCATCAGTCTCAGCGCAGAATCTTTGGGCTTTTCAGGCCCATATTTCTCATGTGGTTGCTGGCTTCCCACGCTCCATGCAATTTTGCTTTATATGTAATGTTAGATCCCTAGGCTCAGCACAGGATTTCTTGTGTAACCATTTGTATTATGGGCTGCATAAAGGATTCCTTTTGTGAGGGGTGTTTTCTGACAAAATTCTGTCCCTTTTCATCCTTATCTTATTTTTCTGTTTCCCTACCTTCCAGCCTGCCTTCAGCTGCTGCCTCAGAAAATGGCTATCTCACATCAGTTCTAACAGTGTTTCAAGAAAAGTATGGGTTGATAGACTGTAGTAAAATGTCGTGATATCTTCACTATACTGATCTCAAGAGGTTTCAGCCATAATATACCCAGTAACTGCGAATAGCTTGGGCTATGGCACAGTGCTATTGTCATAATACTACTCAGAATGTAGGTGCCAACATCTGGGGGGTGAGGGGAGCATATCAGTGTTTGGTTTTTGTCTTGAATCTCTTTTGATAGTAACATATACATCAGTTATATTATCCTATCTCAGAAAAATACACACATGTTCTCACTCTGATGGTTGCATAAGGGTGTGAGATATATGAATGCATTCATATGTGAATATATTGTGCAGTAAAAATTACCATTTCTTGAATTTGGAGGAAGATACTATTTGGGGATGAAAAACATTCTGGCCTGATCTACCTCTGTTTTTCCTTCTCCAAACCTTCATGTTTGTCTGACTCTATTTACTGTAAGAGAGGTTGATAATTTGATAGTGCTGCTTTGTGAATCAAACAGATAATATTTATACCTTTTGAAAAATCACTTTTTTCCAAACAAATAAAAAGCTACATGGTAGAATATAACTTTTAATTTGACGACAAAACAAGCTCAAATGCTGCATTGTTCTGTTTTGGTTCTTATTACATATTGTTTCTTTACATATCATATTTCATATGTTTAGTTCTCAGCCCTACCTGAGCAGTTTAGGTACCCTGACTTTGTTTCTATTCCTGCTTTACTTTCCACTAAAATATCAGATGTTTTGAAAGTTAATTTAGAGGAAAAATAACATTTATTACAGTAATATGTCATCATCATATAGGATATCCTCTGTATCACTCTATCCATTCAGGGTGCTGTTGCAATTAATGCAATCATTCTGTAACCTGGTCTTTCATAGCAATAATACTGGCCTTTATGTAGCCTGTCTCCTGTTTTCTATTGTATAAAACTTTTCACTGTGGATCTCAGCATGGTCTCAAAAATGCATCTGTCTTATTTTTTATTTTATCATGCAAACTTGAAATAAGAAGTTAATTTCTATCATAAACTTGACCTTTAATGCTAGTGAGCCTTATCTTTTCTCATACTTTTTCTTTAACCTTCGAAGATACAAAAGGCATCTAAAACCCATGCAGAGCGTTAAATCCTAAATATTTTCTAAGCAGCTATGATCTACTTGCCACATTAGAGTTGTAAATTAAGGTCTCATGTGTTGCAGAAACCAGCCTTCCATATCACAGTTTTCTCCCCTGAATGAGGCAAGAGTCAGTCAGTAAATATATGTGGTCAACCTCAGATTTGCCTCACTGGGAGTTCACATGTATTTTTAACTGCCTTCAATTGTTAATGTATTCCTCAAATGAGATGCATCACCTTGAAGAATGACTTTTTGCCCTCTGGGAATACACCAAACAAGTATTTCATTCACTATGATAATCAGTTCTACCTCCAGCAACATATGAAACCCAAATTTAATAGGCACTAGTGATTAGGTTTTAAGACACAGAGTAATCACTGTCCACTGTAATAATAACAATAATAATAATAATAATAATGGAAAAAACAGGTGGAAAAACCCACTGTATTTGCTCTTTGAAATCATTAGCGAAAGCAATGTAGCAATCGATATTTTGGGGATATGCTTAATTAATATCATGCATCTTGTCATTAAAGAAAAAAATTATAACTGCATTTTTTCATTAATTTAGAAATTTTCTTGAGAATAAATGAAAGATACTGCTGAAGTTTTCCTACATGACTTAGCTGTATAACCATGGAAGACAAAATAAAAGGAAGGGAGGAAATGCATATCAGATTTTTTAAAAGCTTGTAATAAAATTTATAATGAAGGAAAAAGAATGTGGGAGAGAAAAGGAGAAAATTGAGCTCCCTCAAATGGTTTCCAGTGTTAAAATTACCTGAGATCTTTCTGAACTTAAACTTTCACAGAAAGCAGAAAGGATAGTTACACGACATTATGGAAAATAAAAAATCAGCCTTTAAATCAGCAGCTTAGGTTGTGGACAGTAAATGATACAGTGGTTTCACTTTCTTGGAACTGAGAAGCAGAAGAAAATGAAGAAAGATGCCAGTGACAGGGTGAGGATGACGGGAGCAGGCTAGCATTATGAATGATATGTTAAGTGATTGGCTCAGATGGAATCATGGGATTGCTGCCTTTTGCAGATGCTGATTTTCATCTATATTGTTTGCCTCTTTCTCAGGAAGGCCTAACATATGCAGAATGTGTGTGCATGCGCATGAGCAATATAGACAGGTACAGATATATATTTATATGATAAGTTATATATTCTTAGATGTTCAGAAACCAGCTTATCCCCTTTAATGTCCTTACACCTGATCCATTTAGCTAATCAGGATAGCTTACTACAGCATAAACCAATAAACTGTTTTACATGAATTGATATCCTCCCGCTTTCCTTGTTTGGGGGAGTATAAAATTTCTTTTTCCTTCGTCTACTGCACTGAAAGGGAAAATATTGGGGGATTTTTTTTTTACTAATTCTGAAAGGTATCTTCTGATCTACTAAACTGCATAAATGCAAGAAATAGCATTTCTACTTAATAACAGCATGTTGTCTAATAGGAAGACATACTGAGGTCCTGTTACATTTTCTTTGATGTGCTTTAAGCTGCATACCGTGCATTCTCTGCTTTCAAACTATCAGGCATTACCGGGTTCATTTAGTCTGCCTGCTTCTTTGTGTGGACAAACAGAAAGATAAAATGATGCTTAACACTGATGAGATATATCAGAAACACATGCATGCAATTAAACATAATACTAATTTTGAAGGGTTGTTTTACTAAGATTATCCTCAGCAGCATTTTTTGTGTCATAAATGATCCCTAACTTCAAGCTTCGTCTCTGAACATTAACTCTTTAGTGCCTCGTTCATTTATTTTGAGCCTGGCCCTGTACTCTTTGAATATTCTTGCTTTGTGATTGAAACCAAAATTTAGAGGGTGGGTGGGTGGGTCACATATCAGTGTATGAAATAACACCTTAAACTATTTTTCTGTAGGATTCTGATGTGAGAAAACAGTCAAATCTGCCCTCATTTTCTAAAATATACCACTATTTTTTGCTGTGCAATTTAGGTGACAATTTGTTGCAAAACATCTACCATCTGAAGACATGTACACAAAGGCATGTAGGCATCTAAACACTAATAAGGATGTGGTGGTTTTCATCTGAATAACTTGTTAGAGATTTTTCATTATGTGAATACTTACGATGGCTGTGATAATACTTAGGATACTGTTTCTGTGTGGTAATTCAGTTTCTGGCAAGAAATGTCAGATTACTGTTCAGTTTAAAGTTTCTTAGCTTAAAACTTTAGATCAGGTCAGTAGCATTTATGTAACTAATTCCTTGCTGTAATCCTATCTTTTCACTGAACATTTACCAATTGCTTGTGGGGAAAAATAATGAATTCCTTTTTTTCAGAGCAATAAATATTGATAATTAAACTAATGAAGTATTATTATTTTTTCCAGGCTGGACATAGAATTGACCCAGGTGCTCATTATTAAAACTTTTTAATATATTTTTGCAGAAGGAGAAAATGAACATCAGTGAACCAATATAATTAGCATGCCTTCTAAATAGATGATATAGTTACATACTTGTTAGTATTAGGAGATCCTACAAATTTCATTTACCAAGATACAGCCCAGCAGGCATTTTCTAGTGAAAAGGGCGCCTGTGAATCCCCAGTATACCACTCAGATCACCCCCTGAGGGGAAACGCAACTTGCATTCAAATCAAACGTTTTCCTATCAAATGCTCTACTAATGGCTTTCCTATGAGACCCAAGCCTGTCAGTCACCCACTACCTATTTAGACATGTTAAAACAGAATTCGTTGTTTATTTGTATTTCATTGAAGTGAGTCTGTTTTCTCATATTGAATTTGTATCCAAACCCCAGGTTGTCAATACTACTTAGTTAGATCTGCTGTTTGTTGTGTTTTTCTCTGCATGTGATCCAGGGGAAAAATAGTGTCACTCATGCCAGTTTCAACCCTCCTATAAATCCTTAAGCAGTGTATTAACTAATTTTATAAAGCAACTAACACACACGTTGAAGGCTCTAGGAAACAATTCTCACATTGAAAGCTGTTTTATCAGATTCAGTGATGCCTTTGCTGTGCTAAGGTCTGCCTAGAAAGAAGCTAGAAAAATGACCAATATAAGGAAAAAAGAAGGGGAAGGGGAAAGCCATTGTTTTTAATATTTCTCCCAAAATACAGTAAGTTTAATTACCTCAGTTAAGTATATCTCCACTAGTGAGTAGACATATGTGACTGTCATGATTTTTGTGAAGATTATTTAAATTAATGCTGTTAGTAACCCCTAAGTTAGTTTACTTGTGCTTAAGTCTAAATCTGTGCATTAAACATTCCATAAAAACAAGAACTAAGTGTTATGTTTGATATGCACTTCAAAAGCCTAAAAGGCCAAAGAAAGCCCTTCCTTAATTATTGAAGAAATGTCTGTAAAGGAAACATGAGCAAATAGCATTCATGCTTTCATCCCCAGTAACCTTTTATTGTCCTTTTCTTCAGATGGCCAAGTCAGTATATTTAATAAAGGGAGCAGCAACCATCAAAGAAGGCAGGGGTCTAATAAATGGTCCTGATTAAAGGCCCTGACAGGGTATGAACTTTGCATAAATTTTCCTATGGTGTCAGGCTAGGATCCTGATTGAAAACCCATTAACATAATCACACATTTAGAGGAAATGCTGTAATGTATCAAAAACATTTCCCTTAGTGTAATAATTTTAAGGACATTAAAATGCAAATGATAATAAGGAGCTGTGTTTTAGTGACGTTCTGAAAGCCTGATTATTCAAATATTTAGTATGAAATATGGAAGCTCCTTTAACTAATGCATCTACATGATTTCAAAGATTTAATCTATATTTGTACTTGAAAGACTTTTATACCACTACTGAATATTTCCTGTTAATTTTAGACTTGCAAAATCCAGCAAGAAATTCAGTTTAAATGATAGTGCTAAGTGCTAAGACCTTTTAACCTGCTTTAAAAAAAAAAAAATCTGTGTCGACACCAGGACACCAGCTATGCTCTTTCATTAAGTGCTGAATTGTAAAAGTCCACGTTTTTGTATTGTTTGGATTATAAAAATAGTTTACAGGATTCAAATCATCCTGTTCTCTGTTTCTATTAAAATATATGCTTAAAAGAGATTGGCCATTGAATCATAGCAGTGATATTCTTTAATGCTAATTTTTAACAATAAAAGAAACACTATCCTCCCGTACACAAATAGCCATAATTATGTAAAGAATGACTGCTTCAGACTGATGACTTTCAATATGCTTGAGTCTAGCATACTGGTATAAGAGGCCAGAAAGGTCAACAGTAATTCATAACTGCTATAAAATTGTGTAGCATCCTAGGGCTTCTGGAGGATGCTGACATTATCATGCTTCTTCTGCTGGTTTGTATATGTAAATTTGTGATAGGAAGTGCACTGCTTTGCCGTATCGCATGCAGAGCATCAATCAGGCAGTAGAATACATCAGAGTATTTTCATTATGCCTAGTTATTTACTGCATCAGAAGAAATTACCCTGGCAAGCCAAGCGGCCTTCTCTGGATAGCATGATATGACCAACCAGGTTTCAGCTCAGGAGTCTTGTAAACATTACAGGATTAATCTCACAATCACAATCATCAATCTTTCCTAGTCCTGCCTGGGTGCAACTGCGGATATTGGTAACTAGGCAATGTAGATTCAAATTTAACCCTGAACATCAAGAGCTATATGTCAGATCTGTGCACCATATTGCAAACACCTATATTTTTACTCCAGCTTTAGTACAAAATGATGAAAACATAACATTTTTGCACTTCAAGTTCATGTCTAATTTTTCATTCCCATTTTTGATCCATTATGGGGACATGAGAAATATTCTGAAAAAGATACATTTCGTAATACCAGACTCTAATGCTAAAATGATGTGCTGTGATGCCTAAATCTAATGCACTTCTTAGACACAACCGACACTGCAGTAAAATGCGGAGTAGTTATTCAGGTTCAGGACCAGACTTGGGCTCCTTGGCACTGAGCCATTAGAGGTTAGGGCACTGTAGGGGTAATGTACTTAGCCTCTAACAAATGGAGCATTAAATACATCACGCTGACTCATAGGTGGCATGGGCATCAGTTTCCGAAATGACTGCTTGCTTGCCCTCTTGCCAAAGGAGAAAAGGATTCTGGCACACCTAACTTCTTGGTGTAAAAACGAGAAGCGGGGAGATGAGAACAGCCTATATGAAGGTTTCATGGTTGCGTGTTTAACTATGTACAGTATATAACCTAGCCTATTGAGATAATGTAAAAGACAACATGTATTCTTTTTCTGTTTTGTTTTTTTTTTTTAGTCAGATGAAAATAGCAATGATGATGATCATTTTTCAACAGTCAGGAAACAATAAATACATAATGAACAGATCATGTAGAGAGGCTGTGTGGCAGTTTAATTTGAACTCTGATCTTTATTTTTACTCGTGTCCAAAATACGTTTTTGCAGCATGCATCCTAAACATTTTTCTCCCTTTCTATCTCTCTTTCTGTGTTTCTCTCTCCCTCTGTCTCTGCTGTCTCTTGTCTCTCTCTGTCTCTCTTTCTGTCTGTCTCACACTTGTGGTTGTTTTGTTTTATAGAACACCTACAGAAATTGTTAAGAAGCTTGGGCTTACTTTTATGCTTTACAGAAATATTATTTTCCATTATTTTGTGCCTTTTTATTTAATCAGAACTGCAGGCACTTTACTGCTATATATGCATGCATTCCCTCTGTAATAGGGTCCTGCTTAGCAAGAGAGCTAGCCTTTGCCTACTGAATAATCATTGTATAACATGCAGCGATCATACTCATTTGGTCTTCAAGAAATGATGAAAACTCTGCAACGCATTGCTTAGCAGATGCACACATTTGAAACCACTGGTTTCAGAGATGCTTCCTGATTTATGCCAGCTGAAGGTCTCATTTAAAGTGAGCTTTCCTTCTAGAGATGTGGTGACTGAACAGTTAAATGCGGAGAAGGTGGGTGTATTGCAGTGCTTACTCCATTATTTCTGTCCACAATTCTCCTCCCTCAAGTTGATTTTTTATCTTTTTAACCATTTTTTAATAACTAATACCTGGGGTACTTTTGTGACTATATCTAGTCACATGCTGTTCTCTTCATAGTCCCAGTTAAACCCACAATACATGTGTCTTCCATTGCAGATAAGACAAATGTGCACCACCTCGCACCGTTTCACAGATCAGCTTGGCGCGTGGGGCGGTGTGAGGGGTGGGAAATTTACAGACAGGGATCACAAAGCTCTTCAGGAGTCAAAAAGCACATTTACACCATGAGCTAGCAATGTAATTCACGATTCTTTGTTGTTTGTTACCATAGTGAAATTAGGCATTTCTTTGACCACAGACTCATAGCAATGTCTTGGGTGGGCAGGAAGAGGTGAGGATAGTATAAAAACTAGCCTGGGCTAGGATCTTTGTACAGGGCACACCTCCTGCCTCTTGTGCCTAGAAAATCTGTGATTTCTGGGCACCACAGCGCTATCCTACGGGCCCAGCTGTGGCATGGTGAGTGCGAGCCCCATCCTCCTGCTAGTGCATTGTTAACTTGTCCATACTGGAGGTGGTGCGCAAGTACGCAGCTCTGTATGCACACGTGGGTGCCCAAGACTCCTGCCTCGGCACTGGGCACCTATGGATTTTACAGACTTCGACCACAGCCTGTACGTAATGAAATGGTGGTGTCTTTGCCCTCCTTGTAAAGACTCTGTAAAGCAAAAAAACACCGTTCTCTTTTCCAATCTTTCCAGGATTCCATTAAAAGAAAATATTAATCTTCTTGTTCAGTGCTAGAAGACAGCGATTATTATTTTTTCTGCATTTAATATTAACTGATGACATGGAATGAGAAGCTGACTTATTGTAAACTACCACAGAAAGAAAAGCAGGCTGAAAATTCAGCCCTTTGCTAAGGATGAATCCAGAGTATGACATAAGGCAGGTCGCTACACTCTCAACTTGAAGGAAGCTTGCCCTAGAGAGTGTTGCAATACACATCAGCTTATTAATTTAGAGACCTATTAGTGACAGGCCACAAACCCACTCATAAATTTATAAAGAGTAAAGGACTGAACAGAACTGTTCAATTCCAGAAATTGCTCATGTGTTTGGTGAATTATGAAATATAAATTTTGAATCTCTGGTACTGGATACACCTAGGAAGTTCTCAGCTGGTAATGTTTTATGGCCCGGGCAGATTTTTCTAAGGTTCTAAATGACATTGCATTGTATGCCATCTTATGAGGCCCAGCTGCTCTAGATGAGGCAAGGGAAGCATCCCCCTCGGGATCCCTCTGACATGCCTGAGATTAAAGGGGGCTTATAAGAAAGATGGGTCAGACTTTTTAGCAGGGCCTGTTGCAATAAGACAAGGGTAATGGTTTTAAACTAAAAGAGGGTAGATTTAGACTGGGTATACAGAAGAAATTTTTCACAATGAGAATGGTGAAACACTGGAACAGGTTCCCCAGAGAGGTGGTAGATGCCCCATCCATGGAAACAATCAAGGTCAAGCTGGATGGGACTCTGAGCAACCTGAGCTAGTTGAAGATGCTTACTGAAGTGGGGTTGGACTAGAAGACCTTAAAAGGTCCCTTCTAACCCAAACTATTCTATGATTCTCTGATTTCCAGCTGCTGCTACCCCCACAGAAAAATATCAACAAATAATGCCTAGTGGTAGGAGCCAAGAAGGCTAGATGGTACACTGAGGAGGGCAGCACCCAACAGTTAAGGAAGTGCTCAACACCTGGAAGGACTTTTAGGCAGTGAGGAGATGGCTTGAGCAAAATATATGTCCATGACTCCTGTCTCCCAGTTTCCCCATTGCTATTCAGTGCAGCAGAACCACTAGCACACTCAGTGAAAGTTTACCAGGTGTGGATGCAGGAGTTCCAGTTCCACCTGTAAGCAGCAGCGATGTAAAAAGGAACTCTCCAAAGCCCAACAACCTGGCTGCTGATGACACTACCTATATGATGTCCTATTTGAAAAGATATATGAGATCACTTTAACCATGCACAGTTTTGCAAGTCTTAAATTCTGCTTGTCTATACAAGAAGTTAGTAAGCAGTAAGCAAGGGTGTGAATTAACAGAGCATTAACTACAGCACTTCACAGGACTGGGCTCTTTTTTTCTATGCTGTTTAGTTAATATGTTATTTAAGGAAAGTACTTTGTCTTCATTCCTGTATAAACAAGTACCTTTTTGTATGGATATTCCTAGTATGTCTTGTTTGGTGCCACACACTCCACTTTCTACTAAAGCTTGTCCCTGTGCAGTGTAGATAGAATGTTATAAATTCACATTAATCCTTACTAGTATCTACCCTCTCCATCTAGACAACCCCAACCAAACAGTGGCAAAGCCTAAAGCAGGACCTGAAAGACACTCCTTTTTACATAAGCCTGAGACTATCCCCCCCAGCTATCGCCTCAGCTAATCCCAAACAGTGCAGATAGTGAGATACCGTGGGAGCAGTGATTCTTAAATTGCAGTCAAAAGCACGAAAAATCCTAAAAATGTACAGGGACATCAGTCTTGCTGGCTTACACCTAATTAATGGAATCTAGGACTCTCTACTCCTCCTTTCAGTAGCAGCATCCTGTACTCTCTGAAAAAACTCCACTAAATTATATTCTTAGATTTGCTGCTCTGAACTCTTACACCTCTTAACAGTTTGGCTTTGTCTTATAACTCGCATCAAACATGATGCAACACTAACCTTCTCTTACCTCCTCAGAGTAAATTTAAAATGCTCTAGGAATCTAACCTAGGCGTTTATATAGCACCTATCACCGTAGTATGTATGAGCTCAGCATCTCCCAAGACCAAGTTCGTTGTCTGTATGCTGCTTAGGTTATAAGGTCTTAGAGGAAAATATGCTGGCTTCTTCCCTGCCTTAGTAGCCTAGTCTACTCTTTGTACTACAGAAATAAATTGTAGTAGTATTTGGATGAATTTCCAAAGATGTTTATGTTTATCCACTTTGCCTAACTTTACAATATCGGAGTCAATTAATGTGACAGTATTAGCTGCGCTTCAGGGTTGTCCAGCTGTAGGAAAAAAATGAAGACCTTCACCACGTTGGGCAGAAGCTAGAAGTGTGTATGCATTCTGCTTCACATAAATCTGTCAGCAGTCTTGGGGATAGTGCCAGATAGTAGATGGAGCACCCCACCCCACTAACAACCAGGTTGGTGGTAATGACAGACTAGCAAATGTTTTATGATTCCTCTGGAGCCTCATCCCTGAGCCTCTGTGTTTGTGAAACTCAGATGTAGAATAGCATGGAGAAAGCCACATCCCCTGATGGGATAGAAAGTGCCTGCTAGTTTGTGTAGAGATTCCACCACAGCATATTTTTAATGACCACTTCAGGCTAGTGACTGCTGCTTATGCACTGATGAACGTGTCCATGCTTAGTAGCTCCGACAGAGCTGGGATGAGCTAGAATAAAACTAGGCAGACTGGCTGAAAACCAACAGCTATACAGTTATAATGCAAAAGAATTAATATTTTCCATGTCCTCAGCTTCAAAGTTATTTACTTTGAACATAAGTAGTTCAGAGCAATAAAACTGGGGGAACATTGGTCCTGATGAAATATTGGTGATTTTGGATCTTGATGTATCCTCCCTCTTTTCTAAACAATAGAACTTTGCTTCTATGTGGTTGGAAAATATATTAACTTGAAAAATTCAAAATACAATAAAATAATTTTGATTTATAATAATTATTCATGCTGGCATTTAGACCTAGGAAAGTGTGTTTACTTTGTGTGTGTATTTTCTTCTCAATATTACCAAGAACACCAAAGTAAGCTTTAACTGCAGTAGCAGATATGCACAGTACATTCTTAGAACTAGGTAAAATGTGGATCTTGTGATCAGAGAGTTCCTAGCTATGTTCAAAATAAATCCAACTTAATGTTGTAACAAAATACATGTAAAAACACTAAAATTAAGGTTATAACTCCTGTTAAGTGATATTCTGCTCTCTTTTCCTCATTCTTCTTCCATTTCCTTCCTTGTTTGCTTTAAAGAAAACATTTGGTAAATCAGCTTTCAGTAGCCAAAAAAGGAGTCAAGTATGTGGGTGTATTGGTACACAAAGAAGCGATGCCCTATTTTCCTTGCAGTTGTATAAGTTTTATCTCCATCCCAACTCATGTCTCTTTCCTTTTGCTCCTGCTCAGTATATCATCCAAGGACCCTCAGATTGTAAGCTTCTTGGGCAGAAATTTTTCTAGTGTCACTAATTCCATCAATACATGTAATATGTCCATAACTCTCATGTTCAAAAGTAAATTATGGATGTCTATAGAAAGATTCTACCCATAGCTAAGCCTAAGTTTAACAGGTTTTGGAGGCACATACTTTTTTCCTTCCCACTTTACTTCTCCTTCTTTTTTCCTCCATTCCTTGTCACTCCTCCTGAAGCTGCACTGTTATGAGAAGATTTGCTTGCGAGAAGATGTGATTTGCATTACATCTTGAAGTATGTTACATTTTCCTTCCAGAGTCAGGAACTTAATACAGGAAACACTTTTGAAAATTTGAACATGGGTTCCATACACTTCAGCGTTTTCAATAAGCACAGCTGCATTGGTGGATCTTGGATAGAAGCCAGTATCTAAAATGTTAAGGTCTTAAATATAAGGACCAGGAAGTTGATTTGTATCTGGATAATGAATGCAGAAATCCATTAGAGTGTGCAGATTTCCATTATGATCTCTTGGCAGGTTTTTCTGCTTAAGAGGTGGGCTGCTGAGTGTTGCACAAGATGAAACTTCTGTGGAGCCCTTAGCCCTAGTTAGCAACATGGAGATGATAAAAGCATGAATCACAGTTTCCAGATCTTCTTTTGACAGAAATGGGCACAGTCTCCTGGGGAAGTGGAAGTGCAACCATTTCTTACCCCAATTATCTCTGTAGCCAGGACTATCAGTGAATCTAATACAGCCTCAAGATTGTTCTCCATTATCAGCTAGTGGGGGAATATCCTCTGTTGAAGGTACAGTCAACATTACATATTGCTCCTTTCAGTGTTTTGCATTAACTTACTTTTCCCTTTAGGAGGTTGCTTCAAAAATTTTAAGTGTCTTGGTGTGCTATCAGTGGCCTTTTAGTTACTCAGGTCTTTACATCAATTTAAACTTTTTTTTCATAAGTTTATGTTCTCTCTTTTGAGTGATAACATTGATCATAGAGGCTAAGATGGAGGTGGCGGAGCTGCTGAAAGTTCAGTAAAATTGTGATATTGCAATTGTCACTGCAGATATCTCTGAAAAGGAGGGGTGAGATAAATCCTTGCAGGGCTTCATGTAGGTAACCTCTAGATGGGCAGATGTCTCATAATTCACTGAGATCTACTTAAAAATGGTTCTACACCACCTTGGGTATTCCTTATCAACCAATATGTTGATATATCATATCTTTGCACCATAACATTCTCATTGACCAGTCAAGAAAAGGATTTTTAGAGAGTATTCAACAGCAGGTGAGATCACTCTGGTCAAGCGTTTAGTGTCTTGAAAGATCTATTGCACATTATGATGGTTGGGAGATTACTTTCTGTGAATCAGTATTTATATTTCCGGTCATTAAAGTAGCCAGTTGCACTTTGCTAGCTTTTACTAGCTATTAGGTTCAGGAATTTGCTTAATAAATCATAACAGCATATGTGAAGATATTTTTGCATCTATTAAAGTGTACAGCACATTATTTGCCATGGCTATGTAGACTCCATCTTTTTTTACTGAGTATTTGAATTGTGTTTTTGCATTTTTCAAAATAAAGTCTTGGGTACTCCATACAGTAAGGAAGAGGTCTGCATAGATTTTTTTATATAGACTGAGGGCAGGTAAGATTAATTTTTAAGCTTTCTGAGTTTGGACAAAAAAGCAAAAATACGTATTTATTTTTGTGATGGAGACTCATGCATGTGTACAGTCATATAACAAGAAAGACAACAACCAATTTATGCCTAGCTTTTCCAGCCTGGAGAAGGACGGAAGCCTTGAATTGCTTTTATTCCCCTTGGTCCAGTGCGTTTAGAAACCAAAGACTGTACTGACCACAGGACTGCAGATTGTAAAGGAGCTTCTATGATTGTGTTACACTGTGGTTTCTTCGCTATGAAGAAAATTTTCATGAAAGACACGCCATGATTGATTTGTCCATCTAAAGTGGCATAAACCATTTGGAACAGAGTCAAAAATCTTATGTTATAGAATAGATATGTATATTGTTGTATATAATTGTTGGGTGTCTAAATACAGTGTGTGTGTTTGCATATTACACTTGAGCTCAGACCTTGTTCTTCCTTTCCAGCCATAGCCACCAGAATCAGTGTGGAAAGGTTAAGGCACGTGCTTCTTTTTGTCACTCACTGTAGGTTTACTTGTATATGTGTTTGTTTAAATATGTACACACTGCAAAAGAAGAATTTGTTATCAATAATTAGTTATCAATAAAATACTGTTCATCCTTCTCTTTGAAAAGGAAGAATACAAAGATCAACATGACTGGGTGAACTTTTTGTTGACTGTGGTTCTTTGTACTGCTGTCTATCTTTAAAAACTTCATCCATTAATTTCTGGGTTACAAAACAACAGAGCAGAACTCCTAAAACGTGGGGGTTTTACAAAACCCATATTTAAGAAGTAAGCTTAAATTAATGGCTCTGGCTCTCCTCTGCCTCTGCTGTTAAATAAATAACATTTATTTGATTGAAGCAATATCTGGTGTTGTTTGATTGCTTTTCTTTAAAAAGATCTATAGTAAATATATGTATACAATACTATACCTATATATGTTTGTATATTTTGCAACCTTTGGCATGGTCCCGCTTCTAATACTTTTATTAAGTTCTACATACAGAATATCAAAGGTTTTTAATTGTTGAGATCATATGCTGTAAATATAGCTATGGTTTCAGACTCTAATAGTTGGGGGTTTTTCTTTTATATCAGTACATAATAATTTTATTGCTTGAGCTCTGACTTTGGTCCTCTCTTCTAAGAGAATCTCTCGCTTACCAGGACCACTGTGAAGAGGTTAGGGCTTAGGCATGCTGTTGATGTTCCATGCAGATATGAAAAGAAGAAAAAAATAATCAAACTACCTCAGCCTGGAGAATTGAGTAGCAGTCTCAGAGCAGTCTGGTTTAGGGTGGTGTGGGGTTTTTTCTTTCTTTTTTTTTTTGTATTTTAATCAAGATTTTACTGTATTTCCTTTTTTTCCCTCAGGGCTAGAATCTTGCATTCATACAGCACTTCACACAGTGGGACCTTGATCGTGACCGGGACCTCTGAGTGCTACTATTATACCAATAATAATAAAATGAAGCAGAACAAAACAGGAGGCCTATGGGCTAGTTTTTAATGCTCTTATCTCTTCTTCATCAAAATTAAACCAATTGAAAGATAACACTGAGCAGGGGAGTTTTATTTTTTTTATTTTGACGGATTGTACATTTTCATAACACACACATCATGAAATGAGTGCATGACTCATTTTCAAAAAGAAATGATAACACCAGATTCACTTGGTTTTACTAGGCAGGCTGCTATGCATACATTGTTTGGTGGCATCCTATTCTCCTGGACAAATAGTAATTTTTAAAGGGATTTAATACTATGAGAAAACACTTACTTTTTAATTGTTATTACTGTATTATTTTAACAACTGTAGTCTGTTAAACAAATACACAAAAAAATGCTTAATACCACAAAACCAGATTGAGCTAAATTTATGAAATTTACAGATTACCTAAAATGCTAGGAGTTAATTACAGTCTGCTTTCCCTGGCATGTCAGCTTGATTAAATTTGGAGTTCCAAGATGAATTGGCCCAAATTCATTAGTGTTCCCCGGGTGCATATGTTGGTCAAGGTCAAGCGAAGCGCATTGACTGTAGTGTTAGTCAGGAGGGGGAAGGGTTTCTAAAGAAGGTGGACTCTTAAAAGGTCTGGGGTTGCAGCAAGAAACTTTGATACTTTTTAACTTAATAAATCTTGACAGCCTAATCATGGCTAAGCCTTTGCAGTGTTATTGGTACAGATGGCAAAGCTAGACATATTTAAAGAGATCTCAGCAGCTAGTGGCAGGAGAGCATTGAATCCAAATGCACTGTTGGGCTCTCAGAGAAAGTGCAAGAAGGCAGGATAAAAAGCTACACAGCATTTCCATCTCTTGACATCTCCAACAGCCTCAGATACAAAATATGATAAGGCTCCTGCTGAGCTAATAAGCCCAACAAATGTCTGTGTCCGTGAAGTAGATGAAGTGGGATCAAGTAGTTGGGGGCTGCTGTATGAAAATAAGCCAGCACCCAGGGTATAATGGCACTGTAGAAAGCTGCAAGGTCAGGCTGATGACAGAAACACTGGATAAGTAGAGACCCCATCAGTAAAACAGGTTTGCCTGCTGGATCTGAGCCACATAACTATTCAAAAAAATCCCTATGTTTTAGAAAACTCATCTAGTTTAGTAAATAAAAGGACAGTGTTTTGTTTGTTGTATGAAAAACTGCAACTGGTTCCTACTTATTGCCATACAGATTGTATGATGAATTGTTTCTCTGCAAAATATTACATCAAAACAGACCAGAAAAGAGGATTTGACTGCAAACTAAAGGACGTTTTTTAAAAAGCAGTAATACTGGATGAACCAAAGATTTGTTAAAGGCCTGCTGGCATGCTACACCGCTTTTCTCTTAATTTCATGTACATCAAGTATATCTCTATTCATCTCACTCTTAAATAGACCTCTGTATGTTCCAATAAAATAATTTAAGCTGAAATCATGCTGGATCTATGAGGGTGATAAATGCGGCTCCTTTCATTTGCAAAGAAAAATAAAGACCTATCTTGCTGAAATAACATTAAAATAATAATTAGACAGTGCTTGGAATTTCAGGAACAGGTCAAGCTGCTACATTAATTCTTAAAGCATCATATTCACTTAGTGCTACTTGTAAAGGTGTGTTTAAAAAGTACAGAACTTTCTAAATACCATGTGCATTTTGTTATTACATTTGGGGGATGATGTAAAATATCTGACAGCATACCACCAAGGTCATACCTATAATTCCCTTTAATTTAACTGTGTGATGTTTTAAATTTATGCAAACATAATTATTGCTAAATTCCAGTGTGCTGTACATGTGCTACTGAAGCCAAAACAAACCAGATCTGTTCCTGTGAGTAACAACAACATTAGGAAAATAAATCGGTAGTGATAGATGATGAATATTTATGATTGTTTCTTTCCTACCACTTTAATCATTTACAGATATTTTCAGTTTTCATCCAGTAGAAGTACAACTGAACGCAGTGCCTCCCCTGGAGTCTTAAGGAGGATGCATAATGATGTGGCAACCAGCCTCCTTCCCTCTACTCAGGGTTTAGGTCATATATCATATTCGCAGGCTCGCATCGGGATGCAGGGCTGCGCTGCTCAGCAGGCGCTCCGGGAGGCATGGTGCCTCCGGCAGGCACCGTGTCTCCTGAAGCCCTGCGGCAGCATGTGGAGAAGTGCGTTGGCTGCTCCAGCCTTTGAGGCTGCAGCGTGTTACTCCTGCCTACCCCCAGCCAGATCTGCTGTGCAGGGCAGAGGGGACGGCGAGGTGACCCGGTCCCCTCCCGGGCCTGCTCCCTCTGAGGAGGGAATTTGTGGCAGAGGCTCATACAGCCTGAGCAAGGCCTGCTATTCTGTTTTATCCTCCTGTGATGGTGCAACCTGGAGGGTACCTCCTGTTAGTCCCCTGCTTCTCCAAGGCTTTTTATTTGGATTAGGTTTGTAGGTGGCTGCCACTCACTGTAACAGCTCATGTCTCCCTCCCCTCCTTTCACTTCCATCTTACATGCACATGACAGTATTTTTTCTGCCCTGCCAAGCATCGTACTCTATATCTTCCCATTTATCACACAAACACCTCTGCACCTTTTTACTGTACAGCTCCTTCCAATCAGCAAAAAGCCCAGAAGCAATAATATATTTAAAGTACTCCACCAGAGCATTTTCATTGCCTGATGGCTAAGGAGAAGGGGAACTGTGGGAGCTGAGAAACAGGACTAGGAAAAGACTGAACCTCCTTTGTACCACACCCAGAACACGATGGGGTCCTGAGCACAAACAGGGGACTAGAAACCAAATAGTGCATAAAATACAATGTCTGACTCAGAAGAGAGACTTAGAGATCCGCCCCATGCATTGACCCTAAAGGAGAACTGTAAACATCTAGTCCTGTCTTACATGGGTCAGAAAACACTGTGACTTCATATCCTTCTAAATGTTCTCTTAGAGCACGGATAGCTGTAAGAAGCAGCTGGCAGAAAATGGGATGGACAACAGTATGTATACAAGTGGCATAGCTTTGCATTGAATTAAAATATGAGCCGGCAGTGTGCCCAGGTGGCCAAGAAGGCCAGCAGCATCCTGGCCTGTATCAGCAATAGTGTGGCCAGCAGGAGTAGGGAAGTGATCGTGCCCCTGTACTCGGCACTGGTGAGGCCGCAACTCGAATCCTGTGTTCAGTTTTGGGCCCCTCACTACAAGAAGGACGTTGAGGTGCTGGAGCGCATCCAGAGAAGGGCAACGAAGCTGGTGAGGTGTCTGGAGCACAAGTCATATGAGGAGCGGCTGAGGGAACTTGGGTTGTTTAGTCTGGAGAAGAGGAGGCTGAGGGGAGACCTTATCGCTCTCTACAACTACCTGAAAGGGGGTTGTGGCGACGAGGGTGTTGGTCTCTTCTCCCAAGTAACCAGCGATAGGACAAGAGAAAATGGCCTCAAGCTGCACCAGGGGAGATTTAGACTGGATATTAGAAAAAACTTCTTTGCGGAGAGAGTGGTCAAGCATTGGCACAGGCTGCCCAGGGAGGTGGTGGAGTGACCATCACTGGAAGTATTCAAAAAACGTGTAGATGTGGCACTTCAGGACATGGTTTAGGGGACATGGTGGTGTTGGGTTGACAGTTGGACTTGATGATCTTACAAGTCTTTTCCAACCTTAATGATTCTGTGATTCTGTGAAAAATGGGGCCTTGAGCAATGCAAATGGTGAAGTGATCCCAGACAGAGGGCTGAACTTTCAGGGTGAGAGGATTATAGAAGTTAATAAAATACTAATTATCAAACAACTGAGCATTGCCAGTTGTTCACAGAGGCAGATTCATTTCAGCTTTTGAGCTGAACCAGCCAATGGAGCACAGTAGATAACACCATTAAAGCTAAATGTATGAGATAAAAGATCAGTGTTTAGCTGCATTGTGGGTTATCTGATCCACCACAAAACTGTACAGATGACAGGTGAGTGTAAAGCAAGGACCGCATTCTGGCTTAATAGCAAATGCAAGGAAGGATATGCTGAAAAGGATGGAGAACAAAAGCAGAAAGACAAGGGCTAGTTTGCTAGACAACTCCTTTGCTTGGTTGAAAATGTATATGCAAGTGCAGCCCAGTTACTTAAATCTGCCTGGATTTTTTCTGCTACCAGTGGCTATTGCTGTAGGTTGTAATGGATCTATAGATCACGTTGAAAAGCCATGGCTTGTTCTTTCAGCCCTGCTCACCATACTTCCTTTTCCTGAAGCAAATATTCATGAAGATTTTCACCTGCTTTTTGCAGTCATTAAATCTCAAGATAGATAATTTCAGTAGATGGTCTCATTCTAGCCTCAGTGCATGTCTTAAAGATTCATGGAGCTGAACTGTATCAGACAGCAGCACACAGCTTTACCACAACTCAGAACCGATCCACTTCATCTGAGTGCTGTCAGCTTTTTTTTCATAGAGAAGAGATGACCATGAGGAACTGAGGTGAAGTGTGTTAGAAAAAGTTCTGAATCAACGACTTTTTAGAAATTATGGTTTTAATTGGGGAGAGCGGGGGAAGCCACCTTCATTCCTGCATGTTATTAGTATTCGCAAAAAAAGTGAGGTAATTGACTTCAACATATACCCAGTAACTGTGGTTTCTCACCTGTGTCACAGTAGAGATTTAACCTGGAAAAAAGTCTGAGGAAGAATAATATTAGGAATGATTTGTGGTCAGCTACTGCAGGGAATGTCAATGGTTACTCTGTCCATGAAGCATGTACTTGTGGGACAAGAAGAACTGTATTTTTAAGAATAACCTGGAGATACTTACTATTAAAAAAAGGAAAAGACATATCTAGCAGCTGGCATTGACACCTAAGGAACAGTGCTGGATTACTTCCTAAAATACAGAAGGATTTTAGGAAAAAACTCAGGATGGATCTGCTCTCATTTATAGAATAATTCTTAAAACTTTTTAAAGCATAGATAAAAGAGTTGCATTAATAAGATCATATCTTTACATTACTAATATTATTGAGTATGCTTTTGCAGAAATAATTTGGCACTTACATTCCTTCATCTTTTTAGCAGCTGTTGAATAAGTTGTAAAATGAAGTCACTCATTGCCTTTTTGAGAATATTTCTGAATTAGTTTAATATGATTCTGAAGAAGCAACTTCCTAAGAGTCGTAGTCAGTGTAGTACTTTGGTTTCCCTAATCCTTTTATGCTGCATGATTTAGGAAGACTAAAACAATCTCCATCTCTTGTTTTGCTCAGGAGTTAAAGGTCAGCAGACCTGAAACCCCAGGGTGGACAGCACCCTCAGCACAACCAGTGGCCAAGAGTAGGCTCTGATTATTACTGTGCATCACCTACCTGAATAAGAAAACCATATGTGGGAAGAAGAAGAATATCAGTCATCTAGACAGTGAAGAAATGGGTTGAGGGTTCCCAGGGTTCCTAGATATTCAACCCTATTGAAAATGCCCCAGGAAAATTAAACCCCTTTCTGTCTCAAATTCATACACCAGTATACCTTATCTGCTGAAATGCTAGGTTAGGGCTGAGAAAGACCATGAGCATGTGATCTACCTGCTTCCCTGCAGAGCGGTGCACAAAAACGGCAACAACGTGCAACAAGTGCAACAAAACTGTGCAACAAACTGTCTGAAATGCTGGAAAATGCATTAAAGAAATAAAAATACAGAGAGCATTTTTTCCTGCTGCTGTTCATTACAAGATTTTCAGTTAGGATAAAATTTTTAAGCCTAGTTTCCTAATTTATTGTCTCTTTTGAATAATGTAGATCCATTTTGCATACATTCAATGTGATATGGCATGTTAAAGAATTTTGGCTAATTTCAAAGAAAATCTGATAAAAAAAACAGTAACACACTAAAAGCTTCACTAAAAGGGTCTGCAAACAGCTAATACATGTTCCACTTAAGATGATTAATTTGAATGAATGTAGAAATGGATGAGTGCAAATGAAAACACAGAAGAGGACTTTGCTATCATCTCAAATACATCATCTAGCTATTGATTTAAAAATACATAGATTCTGAAATGATAAATATGAACAATAGCATAAAATAAATTATATTATACAATTATTTTAATATAACGGATAGCTTAAATATATAAATTTTTAATACCTTCAGTATAATTCATATATACGTATGTATACTGTAACTACAAATATATATTTAAACATCTAAAATATAAAGCACACGGAGTATTTTGACTGCATCTTTGATATTTTTTCCATTACATCACAGTAAATATTTCCAGTGCTTTTCCGTTCTTTCTTTTTTTTTCTCCTTGGAAGAAGTCTGTCTCTCACAGAACAAAGGAAATGATAGATGTGAGCTTCTATGATTGCCGAGAAGGCAGAAACAATAATGACACTTAGAAAATTCTCTTCAGTTCAGAAATCATATCTAGTACATTAGAAACATTCATGTTTCCAAAGCGCTATGTGCAAAATTCTGGCTTTCCCTAGGATCTTGGTTTTTTGTTGAAGTAAATTAAATAAAACATAACAAATGAGCACTTTTGCGTCTAAAATATATGCTATGTAGGATAATTGAATTTCTATCTCTTTTTTTTAATTATCTTAAATTGTTATTTTCAAGGCAAAAGAGACATATAGAGTATCAGATAAGAATTGTATGTCTTTGTTACTAATGCAGTATGTAAGAGGCAATACATACTAGCACCTGAATGCTTAAGAAATACAGGATTTGAAGGTTAATTGACTCACTGACACCTGAGATTGGATTTGTCCCAAACTTTTCATAAGTACAGAGACTTTTGTATAGATACATGTGTGAGTCTGTATGTCTGTGACCTAATTCTGACTTTCCTCCACCTTCAGCTCAGAGGAAAGCCACTCTGAATGAGTTGTGACAAAAATACAGCAGGGGAGAGAGCTGGCAGTGAAAAGCAGAGATTCTTGAAAAGTGAGGTACATTCTTTAATTTTTTGCTTAAGTTGTGTGTTGATATTTCTGGGTCCAGACAAAATTCAAAATAGAGGTGAAAAGCGTTGTGATTTCAGTAATTTTTGTGTACCAGAATCTGTCAAAATATTAACCCATTTGTCAACTGAAATTCAAAATTTGCCAAAGACATGGAAAACATTTTGACCATCCTTTGCTAGAAAGGTGGGATTTAAGTTTACAGGATTGGGACTATGATCAACATGGTCACTGAACATTAATCAGCCTACAGTGGGCACCAGGAACCATGAGTCCCAGAATCTTACTTCCCCAGTTTCACTGCTCCTGGCAGTACCCATTTTTCTGTTCATTCCCACCTTCTTCTTATATAACTTTGCTGGTTATATTAATCTGCAATGAGTAGAAAAAAATAGGTCCAAAAGAGACTTACCAAACAGAATAAACATATATGTTCTGTAATTGCTTAAACAATGTCCAAAGCTGGACTTATAGAATTAATTTATTTTTCTGTTAGCTTTGTCTCAGGGTTATGATTTTTTACCATATTTACTAATGTGCTAACTGTCGGTTATTTTGTGCTTCTATTTAAATCAATACAAAAGCCACACTGACTTCAGTAAAAACAATTTTGAATTTTGGAAATTCTTTTTGTCCTGCAATTCATAGTCATTACATGTTCCTGTTCTTCATGTAATTTAGTCCCTTCCTGAAAAAAAAAATGCTATACCCACTTTTTCCTGCTCCCACACTTTTAGTTAGATGGTGTAACACGTTTTCGAAGTATCATGTCTGTACTTTGCCCTGTGGTTCAAAAGTGGTTTTATTTCTGGTTTCCTATCCATATCCCATTTTTTTTTAGTGCAAACTATAAAAGTACCAAAAAAATCTTACATTTAACTTTCTTAAGGTAAATCAAAAGATTAAAAATTAGAAGGTTTTAGATTCTATTTCTCTAGCAGGACTGATTCAACATGTGAAAATCTTATTGACATTAAACTGTATGTTCAATAGAAAAAAAACACTCATACTAAGTGTTAAATGTGAACTGTTTAGATTGGTTCAGGCCTTTCCTATACCAGGATATAATTGATGACCAACAGTTTGCTCAACTATACTCATGAAAGACAGCTAAAATCTTGACAATACTCATTGGTCTAACTGAAGGCTAGCGCATCACCACTAGCTACAAATGGTTGCAATGAGATAGCTCTCTACTATGACTCACGCTTTAATTAGTGTTGTAGAGAAGCCTTATTTTTTGCTGCATGTCAACACATTCTCCAGAATTTTCTTTTCAATCTTTTATTGTTAGTTTAATTTCCATGTTAATTTGAATTAAAGGGAAAACATTTGATTTTCATAGCAGTGTATGCAAATGTTTTGAATCACTGTGATTTGACCTTCTGTAGTTTACAAGCTGTGCTGGCAAAGCCTGGCTTTCTTTCAGCTACAACAACTGATATATTGCATCATCTGTGGTTGCTTGTTCCTGACTCTGAAGCCAATGAGGTTTTTTTTTTTTGAGCCTTTGTCCAAATTGTTGTAAAGCTATTTTGGGGGTATAGCAGCTTTCTCATCTGACAAGCTCAACTACTCCTTGTGTTGAAGTTGTTAACATCTTTAAAAAAACCTTCCCTTGCTATTTGATGTATTTCTATGCTCCTGGTACAGCTTAATACACGTGCTGACTACTCTAAATTAATTTCCATATATATAACACTTGCTACATATTTAGATTGCCTATTATTAGTTAGCTTTGGATACAGACCTATAGTGGCCTACAATTTACAGGGACAAGGAAAAATATCTACTGGCAACCTTATGACTAGGCATTTCACAGCTAGATCTGAAAGGTCTAGCTGGTATAAAAGCACTCTTCAGGGTAAAGTTGATGAATTGTAGTAATCCTGACTGGTGTCAGGACAAAGGAGTCTCTCTAATTGAGCATGGCTGGAGAAGCAGTAAGGGGTAGTATTAGTTAACTGGCCTAAAATGAAACTTTCAATAGGGCATCCCTCCCCCTCACACAGAAAATGAATTGGAGCATTAAAGCCACCCCCCTACATCATCTCTTATCAAAGACCTCCATCTCTTGCTCATATACAATATAGCCTGCTGCTTAGGCTCTGGTACCAACACTGCTGTTTCCTCCATTACATTGTGCTATGCAAAATTAACAGCTTTTGTAAATGGAAGCAACTTTGACAGCAATGCAGCTTTACCTCTTTGAACCACTAGAGAATCATATGAATAATATTCATCAGTTGCCGAAGAGAATGAGAGAGATATCGGCATTATTTTTATGAATACCAACTGTGGCTCTGGAGTTTCTTTTATTGACACCAGGCTGGGTAGTTCCAAGAAAACTTTTAGGGAATATTTAAAGAAGACAAACAATGGTGAAGAAAATAAATTAATAGACAGATTATGAAGAAACCTTGTGGAAATAATAGAGAACCTGGAAACTCCACCTTTATTCCCTATACCTGGCTATTAAGAGAAACCAGATAAGGTTAACCAGGTTTTGTCTTCCCAGCCCAAATCTGGGATCCAAGGGGACAATAATCTATTAAAGTCTCTAAAAATGGTAGAGGTATCGGCAACCGAAGAAAACTGCCAGAAAGAGACTTACGCACTTGGTTCCACAAGAGCTGGCAATAACCCCTACCTATAAATTAAGTGCATCAGCTGAGTGGAACTTATCAACAATATACAAATGGAAAAAAAAAAAATTGTTAAACACTAAGTGTATACAGCTCTTGCTGTTTCATCTGCTTGCTATTCTTGTTATGTAGCTTTGAGCAAAAAAATAATGCTCTGTTTTAAAGACGCTGTTATGAATCACATAAGGCTAGATAGAAAAGTAACTTGAATTCCAAAAAACTATTTTAGTGTGTCTTGCATCCACATGTACAAGCTCTGTTTCCCTTCAGGAATATTACACCTACATTGTGAACCAGAAGCCCTGGTGTTCTGTGCTGTAGTCTGGATGTAAAAAATCGCCATCGCTCAAGCCCTCCGCAGGTGCATCTCCTAATTATAGTATCATAGAATCATAGAATAGATTGGATTGGAAGGGACCTTTAAAGGTCATCTAGTCCGAACCCCCTGCAATGAGCAGGGATTACATGGTGTTTGCTTGAAAACCAGTTTCAGACAATGATGGTTCCACAGCTGTGCCAAATCATTTCATTCTGCCGATGTCTATCTCCTGATAGTCCTTTTCTTTGACATAACTATTAAACATGAAAATTAAAATACAAAAGTTGTCTTGTTGAAAATCTTTTCTTAGTGGACAGGCATATAAGACTTCATATACTGAGGAAGAGGTCTTACTGTAGCAGCAAGTGAATTCATGGGAAAACAAAAATTTTGGTCCCTTTGATGTCCTGATATGTTTTCTGGAGGCATAATATGATTTCTAACATCTGATCAACAGCGATCTCTGAGAATATAACATAAAAATTAACATACAGTCTGTAAGAAAGAACAGAAGGAAAAGATGTATTTTAAAGATTATCTAAGGGCCTGCAGAACTAGTTGCTTGAATTGTTTTGGAAGTCTGGCAGGGCGAAATAGTCATGGACCATTTTAATGATTTCTCTACTTACCAGTATAAACTTAACTGACTCGGCATAACATAGCATTACACGTCACCTAAGTGCAAAGTTGTCAATAAGTGCTGAAAAGCTGATAGTCATATAGATGGGCTTAGTGCACCATTACCAGTATGATGCAGATACATTTCTTTGTCCTCAGAAGGAAACAATCCTGGAACTGCAAGGCATGTCCATAAAAACATATTTTTAGTTAGCATTTGAACACAGACATAGAGGGCAAGATTGTTTTCTGGTGCAAAAAGCAATTGGGGCTGCTGTGGTGACATGGGAATCTCAGGGAATGGCATCCAGAAAGACAGTCTTTGAGTGGCTGAATTTAAGATTTCTAGTTGAAAGTGATGTAAAGAAATTTAACACTTAAATACCTATGTTCACAGCACTACTCATGCCCCTTCTAAGTGAACTGGGTGCAAAGATATAGAGTCTTTTCCTCCAATTCCCCCTCCTCTGCTCACAAATTTAAAATTAATTATACAGTGGGATAGCTGTGGCAAGAAAACCTGAAACATTATACCATTTAAGCTTGAGAAACGGAGCCTGTGTTCAAGTTCTTGCCTCAGATCAAGCAGAATAAAGATGTAAGCCTGAAGCCCAGATAAGTGACCATGCAATATATGGTTAACATGAATTATTCTTGATAAGTAATAAACTGCTGCAACCTTTAGCTTCAACTGCAGCTGAAGGATTACTGCACTCACCTTGTCATTTCCTTACCAGTATAACTAGATTGACCAAAGTATTTTCTATGACATTTTAACCAAATTTACCATATTATTTAATATACCCATACCACTAACCTGACTACTTGTGAAATTTGTGTTTCCCTGAGTACTCTGAGAAGCTGTGGTGTCCCTTCCTCACTATTGATAGTGCCTACAAGTGCCCTTACAAATCTTCACTTCCATAAAGTATTTGTTTTTATTTAAAGAACAACTAAAAATATCTCCTGCCCCCTCCTAAATCTTCTGCTTCTTAAGAGATGTCTGTCACCACTACCATATATTTACATACCTGTACAATGTCTTGATTCTACATATGTTGAAACTTCATCAATTCTTCATAAACCCAAGTCTTCCATAATGTACTTTCTTCTGTTCTCTGCCCTCACCCCTTATACAGATCTTCAAACTTGGCATATGTAGAAGGCTATCATCTGACTCCTTCCATGTATGGAGATATTGTAAGGAGATATATGATCCCTTCATAACAATCATCAAACAATTCTACCACCTCATATTGTTACAATGAAAATAACAGTTTTCATTCTTGTTCTTAGATCCAGCTTGGTGGGGGTTTTCTTTTGGTCTTGTTTTTGGGGTTTTGTCTGTGTGTTGTTTTATTTATTTTAAGCAACAGATCTAGCCCTACTCCATCTCATTCCACAACTATAGTACTGGAGCTTGATGGAAGGGAGCATGTTTCACCCTGAAGAGGAAGATCTTTCAATTCTGACAGCCTCGTACATCATACAGCATCAAGGATGATAGCAGTTTGTATTTCTTCTCCATTTGCTGTTTTTTTTTAATAGAACCATACAATCATAGAATCTTTGGGTTGGAAGTGACCATTTAAGGTCAACTAGTCCAACCCTACTGCAATGAGCAGGGACATCATCAACTAGATCAAATGGCTCATAGCCTCATCCAACCTGACCTTGAATGTTTCCAGGGATGAGGCATCTACCACCTCTCTGGGCAACCTGTGCCAGGGTTTCACCACCCTCATTGTCAAAAATTTCTTCCTTATATCTAGTCTAAATCTGCCCTCTTTTAGTTTAAAACCATTGCCCTTTGTCCTGTTGCAACAGTCCCTGCTAAAAGTCTGTCCCCATCTTTCTTATAAGCCCCCTTTAAGTACAGAAAGGCTGCAATAAGGTCTCCCCAGAGCCGTCTCTTCTCCAGGCTGAACAGCAACAACTCTCTCAGCCTGTCCTCACAGGAGAGGTGTTCCACCCCTCCGATCATTTTTGTGGCCCTCCTCCGGACTCGTTTGCTGTTTCTTCTTCATTTGTTGTTTTTTTTTTTCTTTGCTTTTATGTTCGGCAAAATGCAAGCAACTTACATATTAATCCAGTCAAAAGTCTGAAAATGTCCACTTTCTTTTCTATTCAGAATTAAAATTAAACTTTTAGAACTCATCCTTTATTTATGTGCACCCTTTATTTGGCCCTTACCTTTGCTACCCACTACTACTTCCTGATTATCAAACACTAAGGCATCACAGAAAAGAGGAAATCAAGGCTTCTCCTGTCTTACTCTTTGGTGTTTGCCTGCTCTTTATTAGTAACAAATCTCTCCTGAAATCATCTTGCATGTGATAAGCTAACTTAGGTGAAGCTGAGGTCATCAGGAGCTGCTTGGCAAGTTCATAGAATCACAGAATGGTTGAGGTAGGCAGGGACCTCTGGAGGTCATTGGTCCAACCCCCCTGCTCAAGAAGGATCAGCCAGAGCTGGTTGCCCAGGACCATAGCTGGACCACTTTTAAATGTCTCCAAAGATGAAGATTCTGCAACAACACCTGGGTTTAGGGATGGGTCTGAAATGTGAGTGAACCACATACTTGTGGAGCAGAGTTGGAGAGCAGACTGGTGCTCTAGATAATGAAGTGAAGCACTGGCTGTGAAGGATTATGTGACAAGGTTTTGTGCAAGGAATGAACAGGGTCTTGGTGTGTGCCAGATGCTCAGACAAGTGCCTTATGGAAACATTGATTACAGCATGAGAGTTTAGGTTCTAAAAAGACTAAGTTACTTAGTACTTGGTAAGCACTTTAATGTTGTAGCTTTTAGCTTCTTCTAGGGCTTGAACCTACCACACTGACATTTGGTGTTGGGGAAATCAAAATGACTGACTGTGATTTTGGATTTTTGTACACATCCCTGCAGCACAGTACAGTATGGTATACAATTAAATTTAATTACTATATGAAATAAGGCTTCTTTCAAAAAAGTAGGCATTTCTGGTTCTTCTATCCAAAAAGCATACAATGGAACGGAAAAAAGGACAGAGAAGAGCAATAAAAATTGTCAGATGCATGGAAATGCTTCCACATATTAAAAATTATTAGATAGATTAGGGTACTGCAATATGGGAAGATAAATAAATATTATAAAATAAAATAAAATAAAATTAATAAAATAATATAACAAAGAAGAGTTAAGGGAACAACTGGTAAGAGTCTACAAAATCTTTAACTACCCTTGAGAATGCACATAGAGTATTATTGATCCCTGTGCTTTCCCATACAAGAATATGGACTACCAGGTGAAAGAAGCAGCTGACAAGTTCAAAACAAACAAAAGGACATATTTCATATAAAACATATCGCTAATCTGTGGAACTCATCACTATACACTGTACATGTTTAAAAATGTCATGTGTTCCAATTTGAGGGGGGAAAAAAACTCTTCTCATTCAAGAAGTCTGAACTACAGACAGCTAGAGGCTGGACAAATATGGGAAAGAGGATTACACGCTTGGCTGGTTCTTATCCTCTCCCCCTGACATCTGCTACAGAACATTGTCAGAGACAGAATATGAGACTAGCTAGACCTTTGGTTTGAACCATTATGGCAGTTCTTATTTTCTTGTGATTTTAAACTGCATGTTATTCCAGAAATTCCCAGGCTGCAATAGTAACTCCAGCTCTAGTCTAAGTGATTACACAGGTGGTACTTCAGTAGACAGTAGTATGGGAACAATAGTACAGCAGTGTCAAATTTGGGCTGGGAACAACTGCACTGGGATCATCAAACCCAGAAGTTTATAATATACCGCTAGGATTCAGTTGCCTGCTATGCATTTAATCTCTGCTTTGGATTATAAATTAAACTGGAATTTAAATAAAAGTTGTGGCCAGAGGCCTTTAACCATGCTGATAGATGTCACAAGCCTTCTTTTGAGCCACAAAGCACAAAGCAGAAGAGTTGCGCTATTTTTGATTGAATACAGAATTATTTTTCAAATTCCCTTTCTAAATTCATTTAAGTTTCTTTTGTGGCTTGGCTCTTGCATAAACTCTTTGTTCATTAAACTTCTAGTTGCTTCTGTTGAAAACAGAGATGCTTTCAAGTGAAATGTTTTAAGGAGGTTTAGAAAATGTTCTGGAATGAATTTTAAAAGTAATGGATATTCCCTTGATTTAGATCCTTGTATCCTACATGTAAAAGTGAAAAATAATGCTTTTAATTATGGAATTAATAATTTTTTAAACTTTTTTTCTGGTTATGATCCTATCATTGTACTATCTGTGTGAACTGCTGATCTGATCTGATCTGGAAATGACCGTCAATGTTCAGCCCAGACTAATTATTTAGAAAAAATACAAATTGACATTTAGAAAAAGATAGATGAAATAGAACTCTTGTTAAGTATAGCAATAAGAAATGGAGCATAGGGTGGTAATAGAAATAAGTATAGTAATTTTCATTAGATACAGAATAAAAAGTGTGATCAAATTAATCAAGCCATGATTCAGATTTTTAAAATTTATTAGAATTTTTTAACTACATTAGCAATTGATATGCTGTACTATTATGAGTTTAAATTGATAAGTACTTTTTTTGAAAAATTTATAACAAAAGGTTATGTTAATCAAAAGAAATCAAGTTACATTAATGTAGGTTCTTTTAAATGGTGAAAGATACAACATTTATAAACACTTTTTTTCTTGGTTCATGTTTAAATAGATTTTCTGTTCTTTAACTAGTAAAATGTTTAAGACTGACAAAATGGTCATAGTCTACAACCTACATAGGAAAAAGCTTTGATTACAGTAAAATTACACAAAAATATGTCATTAAAAGGCATTGGACAGACATAAAATCTAACCTTTTGAGCTGAAGAATACTTAATATTCTCTTCATGATCATGCAAGGGGAAATTCTCTGCTATGGAATAGCTATTTTCCTGTTAAGCAGGCTATTTCATCAATGATTTATTCCTGAGATGTAATAGGTCGTTTAAAATGGTGGTTTAAAAGTTAGGCCTTTTTTGTTTAATTTTCTCACAGGCAGTTGGTAATTATCATGGTCCTGCAGTTTCTCTGGAATGCTGTGGAGGGTCAAATGCCAATGGAACCCTGCTTTATAGGGTAATTAAGACAGTAGACATGGTTATTAAATACATCGTGCTAAACTAAACTGGAATGCTGTGAAATAAAATCCAAAATCATAAATAAAATGTGGGTATTCTAGCGAAAAGAAAAAAAAAAGAGGCTTTCTACAGTCATATTTGCAGTAAACAGCTCTGGCTGAATTGTGTCTGAAATTTGGCCATTTAAGTATTGCAGACTTGCTAGATGTTTCAGGAATATTTTAAAACTAAAAATAAGAGCAAATGTGCTCTAAGTGTGTTTTGTGTGCCCAGAAATCTAGTACAGTAATCAAAATTCAACCTTATAGTGCCCAGTGTATCTAAAGAACGTAAAAAACCTCCACGGTGAATGGAACCTTCTGTATTCATAATTACCATGCAGCATGTGCTGGAAAATATGTACTAAAATAGGATGGTGAATGTAAGTTTAATGTGAAAAACAAATGAAGTTTGAAAATACCTGCAGAAAATACCACAGGATGATAGCCTCTTTTTAAGATATTACCAGGTGTAGTGTGGCTATTTCATTCATGTCTATCTGAACACTTTGTGTTTGCAATATCCTTTAGGCTACGTATAGAGACAGTACTGTATGTCTTATGTGCAATAGAGGGAAGCAAAGATTAAAGGCTTGATCAACATAGGTAATACTTACAGTATGAAAGGTGAAATATTGCAATCTTTAAAATATTGTACTTCCCTCAGAATATAGAGTAAACTTGTCTTCTTGTCTTTATAAGTTTTCCGTACTGAAAAGATAGGGTAATACAATTTCTTCCTAGAAAAATTGTGATGAGTATTCAAAAGCAGTGGGAAATTCACTTTGGAAAATGAGTCCAATATAAAACAAAGTCCCTAAAACACAAAATGAGGTTTGTACATGTGATCCAGAATTATATCCTCTTTGTTTAAATTCTGGAAGATCATACATTCAAGTTTATTGGTAAATTCATTGCATCACCAGAAAAGGAGAAAAAACTATGTCTCCCCCCTCCCTAAAAAAAAAAAATATTTCCAATTCTAGCTGTAAAACTGGAAGCCAGAATGTGTAGTTGACAGGCACAGAGCCAGCTGACTTTAAATCACTAGCCTTTCCATCAGATCAGTCTTCCTACTTCCACATGGAACACATTTTAAGTTAACAATGTGTAGTTTGGCAAAGGAATTGTTTTTCTTTGGCATAGAGCAGTTGTCTCATTTCTTTTAAAAAAAGTATTTTCTGCCTTCTTATATATACAGTGTATGTTGACATTCTTTTGAACTTTAAAAACAGTTGTTACATCAAAAAATCTTTACTTAGACAATTATATTCTGGCAATTTTTTATATATATATGCATATATAAATTATGGAAATTGATATTTAATTCATCTGTGTGCTAGCTGGTGTAACTCATCCAGTTTTTAGTGTTTACTTAAATATGTATGTAAATGCCTATAAGAATGTTGATTAAGCTACTTGACCACAGACACTCAGAAAACAGGCCTCCTTCCTTAAGACAGTAATTTAAGTAAGTCTCAGTTGATATCACGGTATTTACAATGTGGGTATAGACTCTAAGACAAACTAAGATTAAATCTGATCATTTTGCTCTTACTCCAAACCTGGCCATTTCATCCAGATGTATTTATAGCACAAAAAAGCAGTAGAATGGAATGCTACTCATTCAGACATTTGCAGTTGATTTATTCATTCCCGGTCTCTTCCACTGAAAACTCAGAAAAGCAGAAATGCAAATTTTCAGACATTGGTTCCACATGAAATGGGACAGACCACTGCAGCAGCTACTGTTGTGAGACCAGATAGAGCTACTGCTGCCTACACATAAAGAGAGCCATTAAGGAGAAGTTGTTTATTTCTGCTTCTGCAGAAATCATAAACACCAGCCATGAGCCTGACAGCACAAGCTGTGCTGCAGTAAATTCTAGTACTTTGCTGGCCATTCTAAGCTGCCCAGTAAAAGTTACTGTAGTTAAATCCCATATACATTTCATGAAATAATCCTCTTCAGAAGATGGTATCATATTCATGCACAGCAGGGTGTGCAAATGCCTATAAAT
>NW_010516773.1:77500-101785 GCF_000687285.1 Phaethon lepturus
CTGATTGCAGGTTCCAAGTTTCAGTAACAAAATGAACTGAATTCACATTTCAAGTTGTTGGTTTCTTTTTAAAGTTTGTCACAAAAGCGCAGTACGTAATTCTAATCAAAACAAATCAAAACTTCTGTTTTAAAAATATTCCCAGTGGAAGAGCACCATATCCAGCAGAAAATGAAGCCCCAGCACTGTGGTTTGGGCACTACTGTGCTGTGCAAGGGACCTGTCTTTGATTATTGGGTCTAATGTTCCACTCGTAGGCGAGCACTCCCCGCAGAGGCTGCGACGCTCAGCTGGTGAGGACAAGGGTAGCTCCTCGGCTCTGGGGAGCGCGGCCTCGCGGAGCCACTTGCTTGGAAGCAGCTCTAGTGCGGGCGGAGGTGGGCTCCCCCAGGCTCCCCCCAGCGTATCGGCTGCTGTGAAGTGGAGGCTTACGTAGAGGGAAATAAGGGAGTTGTAGCTCTTTGGAAGTCTGGAGAAGTTTTTTCCCTGGGGGAAAATACATAAACATACTCTCTCGTGATACGTGTCGAAATTTACTGCCTATAGGAGTAAGCGTAGACCTTAGAATTACTTGTATCGACTTTGGGCTATGCTGCGTAGTTACCATTTGGGCGAGGAAAAGTCACATAAATGGTTACATATTTGTATTTCTAAATCATCTTCTATCACTGATTTAAAACTGTGACCAGCTGTTTATCCGTACATTTGATGTGGAGCTGGCAACCAGCAATAATACGAGCTTTCCAGCACTTCCCATTTATAACTTCAAAGCCTAACCTGGAGGACCACCCTCTCTAGAGACAGAAGCAATTCATTTTCCATATTCAATGTGCTTCTCTTGAGAGGAAAAAACTGCCAGTCATGCCAAATTGTGTTGAATGATACAAGGTAAAGCTAGTTTTATCACATGGGCAGCTGACACAAAACTCTTCCGCTTATCTTAGGTTGGATGGGAACTGGGTTCAGAGATGAAAGGTCAGTTCTTTATCCACTAAGCCCTCTAGATATTCTAAAATCCCCAGTACATTACAAATTTGAACAGTTTAAGCTCTCTTAAATAAAAGAATCTCTTCTTGAGGTAAAGTATACAGTGTATATAGATACAGAGCAGGAGAAACATGTGAAAGGTCAGAGATGTGACCTTTTAACGTCAATAGTTTTATTTATTGACAAGAAGTCCAGTTTAAAGGGCTTAATGAAAAAGCAAGACAGGAATCAAGGAATCTGTTAAACTGCGTAAATTTGACTGACTAAATAAATTGTACTGTGTGTCTCAGAAACTGCAGTTCTGGGGCTTATTCTTAGCAGGGGAAGCAGCTTCAGAAATTAACAGCATACTGATTACACTGGCAATCCACAAGCTAGTTCCTCAATTTTCCTAATATGGCCTAAGGCAATTAGAGTGGTATTTTTGTTTTCCTTAATATTTTCTTCCATGTCACTTAACTGTTCTTTTATCCCAAGTAAAAAAAAAAAAAGGTTGAATCAACAGCTACTTTGTATTTAGGACTCATCTCCATTGAAATCAGTAGAGAAAACCCTGATGACAGGATGATAGCCATAAAACTTCTCTAATCTGTTGTATGTAATCTATTTTATTTTATTTTATTGTACTGCCCATAGGCTTCTCTAATCTGTTGTATGTAATTTATTTTATTTTATTTTATTTTATTGTACTGCCCATAGTTGTTCAAGCCCAAATCACAGAATTCTAGTTAGCACATGCATTGGCAAAATAGTTGTACTTCTATATTCGCTTTATAATAAACTTTTTTCCAATACTTCAAATGCACAGTCAGACATAATGGTGACTATACATATAGATAATATAACTAATATATGAATATCAGTATAAATAATAGATATGTGCATATGGATGGATTTTCCAGTGGTCCTGAGCACCCCCAGTTTCCATTGAAACTATTGGGTGCTGTAAATGCTCAGAAATTCAGAAAATAAAGTCATTTAGCTCTTAAAAGTGCTTTTTCTCCTCATTGATGCAATCCAAGAGTTCTGAAGATTAGAAGTGGAATTCAAAAATTTGGTTCCTGCAAGAACAGTACTTTGGTCTTTTACAGTGCTATTTATAGACTACAGCATTTTGTTTAGGTGAATCAATTATCTGTATACTCAAGTGCAGTTTTTATTTTCATGGACTTTTGGATTTTGCTGTTTCAGTAGCAGTGTCTGGTATTAATATAGTTTAATTTTACAGCTTCTCCTCTGAAAAGACAACTGCTTTTTGTGACATAATTTAGAGACTTCATTGTGAATGGGCATCAAGACGTACAAATTGAGAACACAGGGAAGAGAAACAAAGCTGGATTAAAGATTGCCTTGAACCGTTGGAGCTCTATCCCAAGGACTCTGCATTGTTGTTTAAAATGCCTTGAAAATAACACTGATCATTTAATCTCTAGTGCCTTTTATGATTTTTTTCCTGCAAAATGAGAACAGGATAAATTGGGAGCAACTATAATGACAGAAACTGGATAGTGCAACACAACAAAGTAGTAGTGTTAATTCTTGTGGTAATCTTTTCATCTTATTCCTCCTCCTTTTCTTATTAGTGTGCTAAAATGCCATTGCGAAATGATATTGGTAATTTTTCATATAAATAGTAAACAATACCACACTGTGCTTTGCTTATGAAACTTTATAGCCTAATTAATTCAGCAGAGTCTCTTGTCAATATTTCAGACTACCTTCAGCATGACACGATCACTCCGTTTGATCTTTCATGCCACAAAATATGCTAACGCTTTGTATTTGTGTTTTACAGATATTTTTAAGGATCTCTGAGGTTAGACGAACTATTGATGAAGGCTTTCTTAATCAAAACAGGTCCTTGGTTTTATCTTTAGGTAACTGTGCAAGCTTTATAGTACCAGCTTATTCACTGGCTTCACTCAGAAAGCTGAAACTTCTTCATGACACAACCTGTAACAACTGCACATTTGCAGGCTTTTTCCCTGTAGTTTAAACATCCGTGCTCAGCCTCATTATACAGTGAAGCATATGAACAGCGAATCATCAGTTCTTTCACACCTGTGAGAAAGCATTAACTATAGTCTCCTTTGAAGGGAATATTACAGAATTGCCTGATACATGTATATCAAGAGTAATTTCTTCATTGTTTAAATTATCTCATTCGAAAGAAATTTCATGCACAAAGAATATGTGCACATGCAACCAGCTAGATTATGAGCAAATTCTGTGGTGTCATTCTGGCTTATTTTTAAGAAAAGCTGGAATGCCCCTCAGTTAATCTGCATTATATTGTGCAGACCAGTTGTTACGTAGTCGCATCACTGTGGTGAAATGACTGTTTATCAAAGGTCAGTTACAGTATTCAGAGCCCCACAATGGACTGAAATGTAGGAGAAGATGAGTAATTTGGAACCTTAATAAAGAAATGTTGCTTTATTTGTGCCTAACCTTGAAAAACACTCACAGATTTCCACTGTTATACAGGATGCAGTGGTACAACTTCTCAAGGGCCTTTTGTCTGCACACCTCACTGCCTGCCAGAGGCTCATTGTTAGCACTTAGTAACCGCAGTAATACAGGGCGGGTGTTTATTGTATTTATTGACAAGTGCCTTTTGTTTTCCTTTCTTTTTTTTTCTCTTTCCAGATCTTGATGAACATTCTAACCTTTCTAGCTTCCTTGATTTCATTTCATTTTATTAAGGCATTTGGAGGCCTTTTCCTATCCTGAGACAGAGAAAGGTACTCTTTTTCTTCCTGAGCTTCTGGACAGATCATTTGTACCTACTGTGTGCAGCCTGAGTGTCTGAAGTACACATTAAAAGAATAAATGGCTATGCTCCAATTCCACATATGGTAAATGTTTTATTCTGATATTGCCTTACCCTGTCAGATTAATAAATGTACATTTCTTTAAGTTTGCAAACAGAATCTGGTAAAAGTCCTGATAAAATGAGGAAAGGTTTTAGAGCTTTGTTCTGGTTTGTTTTTTTTTTTTCCCTAAAATGCTGGAGGAGGTGTTTTGGTGTTATTGCATTAGGAAGAGCTATGTAAGATTGTTATCAAGAGAATTTTAAGCTCAAGAACTAGGTTTTTCACAGTGACAGGCACCTACAGTACTGTCTAAATTTTCATCATCTATGAAAATGTGGCCTTAAGTATACTAGCTGATTTCTGAAAAAAAGTGTCATCATTTCAGGGGGGTGTTTTTGGTCTTTTTTTTAATCTCTAAATTGTGATAAATCCAGAGAGAATTTTGGAGTAGACTGGAAATTTAGTTAAAAAAAAAAAAGGCAAAAAAAATTATATATTTAAGTCTCATTGCAGCTAGTGGCAGTTGGATACCTAAAACTTTTCATGATGTTGAAAGTCTTCCTTATTTGACGCGATCTCAGAAACAGAACGTAGGTGTTACAAGATGAATTCTGCTACTAACTAAAGCCCATGGTTTGCTCATGCTTTTTCTTTGGACTATATATATTAAAACATCAGAAGATCAAAAAATTTTATTTATGCAACCTGTGTCAGGATATTCTGCATCATAATACAGAGGTGAACTGGAAAGAAGATGTGTACGCTGCCATGGAAGTTGTGAGAACATGTTGTACTAGTACCTTAGCTGTCACTCCAGACAGTCAAATGAAGTAAGTCAATGGATCTATGGTACAGAGGTCAGAGTGGCAGTATTTCTGAAGAATCAGAGAAGCTGTCTGGAGACTGCTAGCGTGTGAGATGGAGGAAGAAAGAGAAAGATGAGCAATGAATTCCCTAAAGCTATTCCCCTGAATGTGTTCCATAATAAATTTTAAATGTGTGCCATAGTGGAATAGAGGGGTCAGATTTACTAATAATTTGCATTAACATTTGTAATATCTAACTTTTATGAGCAACATCTCTTTTAGAGTTTTGAATGTTTATATTCTTCCACAATAAATTCAGATTTTTTACTGGCTGTGTCATTCTCTGATATTATATACTTTATCTGCATCTTTCATATGTGAAATGAAGAGGCTGCTATACTCCTCTTACTCCTCTCTTTGCCTGACTGCTTAGCAGACAGAAACTGCTGTAATCTGCCACAGCATCAGCCACTGAATGGGGGAGCGGATGTTTTCCCCACAGAACCTAGACAATAACTCTGGGCAGGAGGAAAATGGACTAACACAACGATCTGATGAGAGAGTGCCTTTCCTCCAATGACCCAGCTGGCTTGCCCATGACAAAGCTTTTACAGGACATAACATAAATGAAATAAGAAGAATGAAAGCATTAAACAATGTAGCCAAGGAGAGAGGAAAAAGAGGAACTTAAAGGAAGGCAGAGCCAATCTCAGGAGCTGCAAAAGGCAATATTGCCTGTGTGATTGTTCCAGTCTTCACAAAGGGGATTGTTTGCCTAGCTGGGAGCGGCCAGAAAGGATTAACAGTTTTCCAAGGCAGAAACACCCCCGCGATCCCACCTCGGGGTATCTCAGGTGTGAAGTGGGGACTTGGGGAGAGGGCAGTGGTGCAGGCTCAATTGGCCAGTAGTGCCCTTGGCTGACATCGTAGTTTATTTGTGAGCTTATTAAGCCTGGCCAGTCCTTTGGGGGCACTCTTGGCAAAGGTCACAAAAGACAAGATTTTGCATAATGAATACATTAAAATCTTTTTGTTAGTGCATGGGGAGCAAGAGGATAATGGCAATGAAGCTTTGGAATACAGGAAAAGAGGTAAAGAAAATTGGTCCCTGAGGTAGCAAATATGATCACCATGTGGACTTGGGGTTCTATTTTTGCAAGTAAGCCCTGAGAGAAAAAAGTGCTCAGAAACATGCTGCCTTTTAGTTAGATTCATAGCTACTGCACTGAAGAAGTATGCCACAAAGGGCAAAAGTGCCACTCTCCTCTATGATGAGTCATTTATATGGAAGGATCCCAGATAGTGAATAGGAAAGGACGGAGAATGCTGTACACATTTTGAAGCTGATCTCAGGAGGGGAAAAAAAGAAAAAGAAAAAAAAAAAAGGATGCCATGTCAGCATGTAGGTTATAAATTGCGCTTAGTTATCATAAATTCATGTTGAAAATAAAGTTAACATTATCAGATTTTGACCATGAGTCTCTTATGGGATTGATGTCATAATACAGCAGAGAGGACCTAGATGCACCTTTCCTGGCACTTTATTAAAGACCCAAATTGGGAGGCAAGGATAAGCAAGTTTAGGTACACATGTGGAGATGACAGGGTCTCACAACTCAATAACCTGGTGATTCAAAAGACTCAGGGCTGATGAAAGATAGAAACACCAACTATCAGGGTCAGTTCAAGGGTGCTATAAAGAGAACCAAAATACCAATGAAAATAGATAAAATACTACTGTAGTTGATAAGGTACCTTAATCTGATGAAAGCGAAGTTGTGTGAATTTTTTTAAGGGTTTATCATTCTTTGCACTGGTCCTAAAGTACAAATGTGCAATCTTAAGTAACTGGAAAAAAGTTAGAGAAGGAGCTGACTTAAGAATATAGTAGCTGGTCCATTTGAGCATATCAGTGTTGTCTTCAGGCAAGTTTGGGCTGGAGGTAAAATCAGTGAATAACTACATCAATTTGCTAGGATGTCTTTCAATCAGTCTATCAAGATTTTTACAGCTTCTGTTAAGGGCATCCTTTTGGCAAAGCCCAATATAGAACCTACGGTATTTTTTCAGTTGTCATTTTGAAAAGCAAATTCACATTTGTTTTCAGTTCTTTGGGGGAATACTTTGTAATGGAAATAGGTTTATCATTACACTGTATTCTTCTTTTAAATTCTGTGAGCAATTGTAAAGGGCCACAATAGTTAGTTTACTAATGATAATTTTGTGTCCTCAGAAATTATTTGCACTAGCCTGTTTCGGCATTTTTCTTTCTATAGAAAATATGGGAGCTAAGTGATACAATTCTATTTCACCTCACCTTCCCTCTGGTTGTGCCTCTGTTATTCACCGGTTTTATATCAGCAGATGATGCAGCTGGTAAACAGCTTCTACCTCCTAAGAGAAAGTTCATCAGCATAAACTACAATTCTCTGTTTCTTATCCCTGGTGATTCTTTGAGTTGGTTGCAGGGTCCTGGTGATGTGGCAAAGCCAACTCTAAATGCCTAGTATTTTAGCAAATACAAAATGTTGTATTAAGATGCCTCAAGGATGACTATACCATTCCAAGCAAATTCTTTAGTGGTAGGGACTAGCAATTAAAATAATTAAGATTTGAAGCTTCTGTATTTGCAGATAATAGGTGAAAGTCACATCTAATTATAACTCTCAGAGTACGCCTAAATTAATCACATTACTCTAGTCCCATTTCTGTTTGAAAAGTCTTCTCTGGACCTAATATCCTAAAATAAGTTTGTGTTCTTCTTGTCTAGTATCCACACACACAACATTTGGAACAGAAGAAAAAGATGTCATGCTGTGCAATGTGTGGTGCATGAGTTTCTGCAGCTTTGTCTGGGACTACCCACCCAGCTACTCTCTCTCTTGTGCTGCACAAGAAATGGATGAGAACTACAATGAAAAATAGAAATGTTTTATGTTCTTTTTGAATTTCCTGTCCAACTTTTAAACCTTTCTAGGTTTATTTTGTAAATGGAAAAATATACACAGTAACTTCGTAGGTATGAAAAGGCAACATCTAAATTTCTGTTTGCATAAATATTATAGAAAAATTTAACATACTGTAAGACAATTTTCATCTGACAGATGAGGGGAATGCCTTTCTTTATAACCTGGGCAACTACCTGTGTTTTATTCTGTCCTGATGAATGCTTAGAATTCCTGCCACTGTAACTAGCATACTTCTAGCGTTGGATTTCAGATCACTGATAACACAATGCAAATTCAACAGAGCATAATGTAGATGAACACAGAATTTGTTAAATAAATGATCTCAAAAAAGAGTTAAGCAGTGGTAAATCATCATCAAATGGTAGTGATCCTAGGAGACTCCTCAGGGATCAACATTAAACTCCGTGTTATTCAACATTTTCACCCATGAGTTAAAACATAAACATAAATCATTCTTAGAAAATTTGTGGGTGGCAGAAAGATGGGAGAATCAGTAAATAATAATGAAGACAACAGAGCCATACATTGTGCACCGAATTGTTGATAAAATGAGATCATTCAAAAATAATAGGAAAGCAACCCATATTTAAACTCAGTCAATGCAAAACCATGCATGGAAGAAAAAGATCCAGGCCAGGCCAGCAGGATGGGCATCTTTGTCTTGGAATACACTGACTGAGCTCTGAGTATCATAGTGGAGAGATAAGCACAGGCACAATTCTGAAATCCTGTATCTAACCAAGTGGGAAACAGGATTTCGAATTTTTATGTCATTATTTGGCAATAAGGAGACAGATAAAAGAATACTTTGTCCATTTCTGTTGTCCACAGTTTAAAGAGTTTTAGTTTGTTGGGCTTTTTTTAAATCTGGAGATGTTGTAGAAAAGAGCCACAAAATGATTCAAGGTTGGATAAAATGCCTACAGTGAGAGATTTTAAGAGCTTGGTTTGTTTAGTCTATCGAAAAGAAGATTGAGTGGTGACTTGACTGAGAGGTAACTGTGAAAGTATAAGTACTCTTACAATGAGAAAACACAGAGTACTAAAGTGCTCTTTAATCAGGCAAAGAAAGGGATAACAAGAACTAATGGCTGGAAGCAGAACTATGCCACATGTTAACCATGAATGGTTAACCACTGGAACAAGTTATAAAACAGTATGATCACTTCTCTATCTTTTAATGTCTACAGATCAAGACAGATTCTCTTTCTGGAAGATATGCTTTACCCAAACACAAGTTATTGGACTCAGTACAGAACAACGCGGTAAAATGTGAAGGCCCGTAATGGAAAGCCAATAGCATAACATTGGAATGGAATAACAGCATAACACCTCTCCTGGTGTTAACCTCTTTGAAAACAAATACACAAATGGTAATCCCATCGTGCATCTCTCAGATGCCATTTGTTATGTCTAAGACCAATCTTTGTAGCACTTCTGTCTGAGATGGTCTAAATCTTCAAGAAAGTTTTAAACAACACTGGAGCAAAATGTCTCTCAAAAATGTGTTCTAGAGAAGGTGCATTAGAAAGAAAGCAGGAATATGATAAAAAGTATTTTTTAGAAATTAAAATGGTGCTCATAGTTCTAGCAGTCTTGTCATAATAAGTGAGAAGTTAAGGTGTCATTATGTGGTCCATTGTCTGAGAAAGTATAGCAGTTCATATCAGGGATAGTTTTGTTTAAATAAAATCTCAGCCTGGCCTTATATTTTCTAGACTTTTCTATCAGTAAATGGGTCACCTCCCTCTAACACAGCTGTGACAGGCTCAATAGTGTGGTTTCAGGGTATCATCTTTTCAGATGACAGAGTAAACATACTCATTTGCTATTCCAGGATGAATGAAAAAGAATTGTGGATCATCCTCCATAGATAATCAGAACGTTCCTTCTGTCTGGGATTGGAAAAAACATTAACTCCAAATCAAAGAAATATAAAATGTCTTGATGCATGTGAAGAGAGCATCATCTAAATTTCAATTTGAACAAATATTGCGGGTATACTTGACACACTGTAGAAAAGCTTTCAGCTGATGGGTTAGGGACATGCACTGCTTTACAACTGGGGCAACTACTGATGCATTGAGGATCTGCTGGATTGAAGGATTAGGCAAAAGAGTAAGGCTATTCTGCCAGATACAGAGAAGCTTTAAGCCATCGGTAAATTAGCAGAAATAGGTAAGGTAACAACATCAGTATATGATATAAGTTTTCACTCAAAAGAGATAAGAGAAGAGAATAGAAATAATTAACTATGGACTTGTGATAATTCACAAATACTGTGAACAGCAGAAAGGCATTTTTTCCTTACAATGAATCAAAAACAGAGCATAGCTTTCATGCAGAAGTTGATCAAATTTAACCATATTGATTCAGAAATTATCAGTGTTAGAGACAACTTTCAATCAGTAAAGTAGTGCAAAGTTGTCCTGCCTCCAACCAGGATTTGTCTTAATTCTGTGGATTATTGTCGTTTAAATTTACAATGTTTTTGACCTATAGTACCTCAATTTTTAATCAATTCTTTCTAATATGTTATAAAACTATATCCACCAAAGCTGTAAAAACAAATGTTTTCTAAATACTAAAGAAAAAGGGAGAACACCTGGAGGAAAATGTGTAGCATAAACCAAAATGTAAATGCAATTATCAAGGACCACATAATCTTTGTTACAAAATATACTATCCAGTGTGTTTAACTTGTGCACCCCAGGTGCTGATTCCCTTCAGCTTCCAAGCTAATGGCACTTGGATAGAATCTAATCATGTTCATTGGATCTTCAGGCTGAAATGCAGGCTCAGGTCTCTTGTCTCCTGCTTTTCTTTGTTCAGGAGATACCACTGTTGAATGGTCCCTCCACACTAACAGAAGATTTTCGACCCTTGACTTATTTCTGGATGATATCCCCAGAGCTTCACCCAACTAAGGTATCCCTATCTAACCCTTTTTGGCCAATGTGATGGAAAAATAAGGAACAATAAGTAGCCTGGCCTCTGCATCATGGATTTTCTTTTAAAAAACTTGAGGAACAGTTCCTTGAAAACTTCAAAGATTTTGCAACATGCTGTTCTGCATTTGGTTCTCCTCTCAGCAATCTGAATATCACAAGCACATCAGGAGGGTGAACTCCTTCAGTGCTGCTCTCTCCTGTGAGTTTTTCATACTCTGTTCTTCAGCAGACACAGGGTTTATGAACATCCAGGTTACCCATACTTAAGGAAGTGGCTTTTCTTGCAGTGGTGGAAGCAGAAAGGACAGCAAACCAGAGTTAACCTCTCTCTGCTCCAGGACTGGAATCCCACCTTCCTCTGACATTGTTCACTGCCACACCAATTGGGTGGAGATATCACTGCTTTTGGGCCCATGGTCTTAGTCAAATCAGTGAAGTGATCCCAGTTATTAAAATTAACCTTAAAATTACTCATATGTAAGAAGCAACAATCAGTGAAGGATCTTAACCTTTGGGAGTAGTAGCCATCAATAAGTCAAATTTCTTTGGGCAACAAGCATAAATGCTGATGAGTATATTTTACTGCTATAATGCAAGGGAGCTGATACTCTGTGCAGTAGAGGAGTCTCAGTTGTTAAATCTAGGTGGGGAATGAAGTACACTTGTCAGATGACAGCAGATACCACTTTCTTTGTGATAGAAACTTATTCCCAGATAGAGCTGTCAATTTAGTAGATGCTGAATTGGTGCCATGATCAAGATGAATGCTTGTTTCTTAATAAAAACTTGTGTTGGGTAAGTAAAGCAGTGGCCTTCACCTCAGGCACTTCATTAACTGAACAACCAACTGATAATGGACCATTGCATCATTATTGCTTAAATAATGATGTTATACTGAGTGAATGTAAAGCAGCATTGTTTGGATGTAGGAATATACTTATGTCTAGAAATACCTTAGCACTTATTTGCTATAAACAAAGGTTTTGTTATTTGCAAACCAGAGGTTTAGAGATATTTCTACTTGCTGATTTTCTAGTTTTCATTGAATGTTTCTATGTAGATTTAATGCTTATATCATCAGTCAGATTTTGTCTTCTCCTGTCCAACATTCCAAACAATTTGGGTGATGTGCAGGCCTGGTTTTACTGAATTACCTTCCCTAGGTCACACATTCACATTTTGTTTATAATTCTTCCTCTACAGTGAAATTACATTAGTCTATCTTAACTTCACTGCAATACTGCATGGGGAACTACCAGTTAAACACAGTAATTAATACAAGATTGTAGCATTGAAAAAATGTCTTAAACAAGAGACAAATATGACTTCTGTTGAAAGGAAGTCTACCAGTTTGGAGAATCACTAGTGGAGTTCCTCAGGGATTGGTCTTAGGATGACTATTATTTGATATCTTCATTAATGGCTTTGATACAAATACTGGGAGTGTGCTAAAGAAATTTTTCTGATGACAAAAACTTTGGCAGAGTTGCCAATACCAAGGAGAACTGGAATATCATACAGAAAGAATTAGATGACCTTGACGACAGTAGTAATAGAAGCAAGATGAAATTTAATAGTACAAAGTGTAAGGTCATGCACTCAGGGACTAATAACGAGAATTTCTGCTATAAGCTGGGAGCTCATCAGTTGGAAATAGTACAGGAGGAGAAAGGCTTGGGTTTAATCAGTCAATCACATGATGATTATCACTACCAGCATGAAGTTGTTATGAAAAAAGAAAGTGTAATCCTAGGATGCGCTGAGATGTTTTCTAGTACTCGTAGAGAGTACCACTTGCATAAGGTCTTGGCAAGACTGCCTCTGTAATAACATGTACAATTCTGTTGCAAGACAGCTGCATTCGAACCAGAAGTGCTTCAGAGAAACAGAGAAGAGATGTTAAGAAGTTCAGACAACACCTGAAAAACACCTTAACTTCCTTACCTTGGCAAAATGGAAGCTGATGTACTTTGCAAATACACTATACACCAGAAGGAGAGCTATTTAAGCTAAGGAAGAATGAAAACTAACTAAACATAAATGAATTGTGGAAATTTGCAGAATGTTTATAAATATAATGAATGTAAAGTTCTGCAACAACATTAATGAGAAATAAAAACTATCTACATTTGAAATCGAGCTCAAGAAGTTTACAAAAAGATTACATGTTGAATTTGTCTCTAACAGTCAAGGATTTCTTCCTTTCCTACTGCCAAGTCTTAAATTGCTATTGCCAGAAACATTTGCTGTTAACGCTTCCCTTTAAACTGAAACTAATAAATTGGATGGCTCAAATCCATTGCCAGTCCCATCATGCTCTATTGAGGAGTTTTAGTTAATTTTTTTAAAACTGTAGTTCACTGGGAATGGTTGATGCTGACAGCTATGTTCAGTTAATATCCTGCAGTAAACAACTACTTTCAGCCAATAGAAAAGCACCTTAGTAAATCACAGAATCACAAAATCATTAGGTTGGAAAAGACCTTCAAGATCATCATGTCCAACCATCAAGCCAACATCACCATGACCCCTAAACCATGTCCTGAAGTGCCACATCCACGAGTTTTTTGAACACTTCCAGTGATGGTGACTCCACCACTTCCCTGGGCAGCCTATTCCAATGCTTGACCGCTCTCTCTGTAAAGAAATTTTTCCTTATGTGTAAGTAATATATTAGGTGAATGTACTGGAATAGATATTGTGAAGAAGACATTCATAACATTAAAGTATGCACTTTCTGGAAAACCCTACACCCTCAGGTAAATGTTTTCAGCTGAAATTTCTTAAAAATACTGAAGAAATCAAGACCAGGATAATATGAAAAATTCTCAGATATTTTCATCTTGGTAGCTGTGTACCAAAGAGGACGACTAGTGATGAACCAGTGCAAAGTACAACAATTTCAAGATGCACAGCAAGCACAAAAAGAATTTCATACCTAGACTATAATGAGAATATCCTACAACGATTCCCTGTCTTTCTAACTGTGCATGAATGAATGAAGCAAGAAAAGTCTTTGAAAATGCTTTGCCCAATGGACTCAGCTGGACTCACATTAAGAGGCAGGAAAACAGGACATATTTGCACTACTGCTTTAGGCATGTTCAAACAACCTAATTTATTTAAATCAGATGTGTTTCCTCAATTCTGGCTTTAAAAAACAACGGCCTGACAGTTTGATATCTTGGGTGCAGAGAATACTCCATTGCCACAGAGAAGATCTGGGTTTGGAAGCAGCACAGCACTCTTGCTCCTTGGGACGGTGCCTCATGTTATGCCAAAAATGAAGTATTCAAACTAATGCAATTCAGGGTTTTTCAATACTATTATAAGAACATTCTTTGTGTTTATGACTATAGGAATAGGAAGGGTGTGGAAAGGTAAGTAAGCCAACAAAAGGGAAAATAACTGTGAAAGTAGAACTAAATTTCAATCTAGCATAAAGGAATAATGAAAATTAAAAGGCCCTGCTCTGAAGGGGGAAGAGTCCTGTTGAACATCCTTTGTTTGGAAGTAGGAGATGAGAAGATCTGAAACACAGTGTGCATAAAGACACATTTTCAAACTTACACATTTTCTTAAATCCTCATCTGTTAGACTACAGATATAACTCAGGTACATAAAGGCATTTTTATATTAGATTTATGAGAAAACATGAAGTACGGAAAACATGCAGAAAAGGACACAGTATAATGATTTCAAAAAATCCACAGGAAATATGTAGAGGTCCACTTAACACCATTTTTCTTTTTGAAGTACAAATACAGTATGAACTTCCTAGTGAAGTATGTTATTTTTAAGCAGTTGTTGTGTTTTTGCGATTAAGGAGCACACACTTAGTCCTGAATTTCTAAATTCAAGAAGATGTTGGAAAAATATAATTAGGATATTTCTTTTTCTTCATGGTTTATGTTAACCTTTTTTTTTAGGGAAATATACTTGTATGATAATAGAATAATTTCATTCTGTATCACTTCTTTTGTCCTGTATTTTCTGCTACTGTTGGACTGCATATTTTTAGACTGGGAGAAGAAGTGAAATTATATATAGCACGCAATTAAGACCTAGAATTTTCAAGCTGTCATGGCAGATTATAGAAGAAATTGTATCTTAGTTGAATCTTACCAGTATATAATGTCATTTCTCTATAGTCCATCTGCTTATAATCCACTGTAAAAACTAAATAAAGACCTTGAGCAATTTTTCTCTTCTTTAGTCTGTCGCCCCATTGTTAGGGATTGCAGAGTCAGGAATATAGTAGATGATATATAAATATAAGCATCCATTCTTACGTTTTACTTTTAACAAGGGGCAAATTATTGTTGTCTCTACATGAGATAGATTGTTGGGAGCTTGTAGGGCTATGCCAACCATCGCAGGCACTGCATGTTTAAGAGCAACATTGTGACTTCTGGAAGAATGGAAGAATGAGGCAGTATTGTCTTTTACAAAGACTTGGCTGCCTAGACTTAATAAAGCCTGCAAAATGACAAAATTAATATGTTGGAGGTGTTATGTATTTCAGAACATAAACTTGCCATGAACAAGTGGATTATAGTGGTTACTGAATGCATGGAGATGAAATAGTGGTGCCAGCATCCATGTGGCAACATGAACAGTGGGTACAGTGTTTCCAGGAGATATTAGGGCTCCTGTTTTTAACCATAGCAGGAAGTCCTTTCAGTACTTAAAGGGAGCTTGTAAGAATGATGACGACAAACTTTTTAGCAGGACCTGTTGCAATAGGACAAGGGGTAATGGTTTTGAACTAAAAGAGGGTAGTTTTCAACTACCTATAAGGAAAAAATTTTTCACAATGAAGGTGGTGAAACACTGCCACAGGTTGCCCAGAGAGGTGGTGGCTGCCCCATCCCTGGAAACATTCAAGGTCAGGTTGGACAGGGCTCTGAGCAATCTGATCTAGTTGAAGATGTTCCTGCTCATTGCAGGGGAGTTTGACTAAGTGACCTTTAAAGGTCCCTTCCAACCCAAACTATTCTATGAGTCTATGATTCTATGGTTCTATGATTCTATGAATGCAGTCTTATTCTGAGTACTGATTTGTATGAAACAAATTGGATTAGAAGTATTCCTGACTGTGACAAGAAACTCTAATTTCACTCTGACTTCACAGTTTTCCAAGATATAAGTTAAATATGACAGTGATGCAGTTTAAAATTTTAATTTATGTGTAATAAGTGTTTTGGGAAGTTTGTAATACTTCTTGTGTTGACAGCTCCACATGAAATCAATGGACATGTTACCAATGTTGTAAAAAAGTCAAAATGAATAAATCTTTTACCAACTGTGTTGCTAAAGTTAAGTCATCAACAGAAAAATTGATATTTGTGTTGCTTTTCAATGGTTTACAGTGAGTGCTCTAAACTACGATATTAGTTTGGTGGTGTTGTATAATAAACTCTGCTCTACAGTTGTTTTATGATAGTCTGAGAAAACATCCATGCAAGACTGCAGGGCAGTTCATCCTACATAACCTTTACAAATGTCTTTGGCAAAAGTGGAAGTGTTTTTATATGAAAGCCATTGGATTTGGTTTATATGAAAATAACTGTGATCCAGTGCTTAGGATAGAGTTCTAAATTTAAAAAAGCTTGGTTTTCTCCCTCATTGTGGTACTACCCTTTTATACGACTTTTTGACTAAAACATGTAAATCTACTTTTTTAAGTGATATGGGTTGCAATTCTGAATGCCTACTGGCAAATTTTCAACAAGAAAAATGAAAGAGGCATCAGAAATGAACATATCTTTAAAAAATGCATTAGTGTTTCAGAATTGTTTTTCTTTCCAAATAGGAATTATGATGTTTACTTTGTCTTCATAACTGAAGCTCTGGAGTGTTATAAATGCAAAAAGCAATATGCAAGTTCTCAAAATTATTAATTTTCACCAAAATATTTTTTAAAAAATAGAGTTTACTCCTTTTCATTTGTTCAAGAACCAGTTTTAGACATTAATTTGATTTATAATGTACAAATGTTTGATATAAGTTCCAGTTTAGAAAATATTATCTCTATACTGAATGAATTGAGCAAAGTATTACAATGGTCAACTTATTGTCAGACATTGGTTCACATTTAATCAAACAATACACTTTTCATCTGCAAAAGAGAGAAATTTCAGTACAGCATTTAAAAACATACGTAGGAATGTATCAGTAGCTGAAATTACAGATCTTTTAACCTTATTAACATTTTACTAAGTTTGACCTTATGAAAGAAGAATTTAGGGTGCATTCTAAGTATCCAGCTTTTATGTCTTATATATGTTAACAAGCATTACTAAGGTTGCTGTGGTAACTTGTCAGTTTTTCCTTAATAGTCATATAAAGCTTTCATTAATGGCCAGCATGAATTAGACCTTCCCGTGGGCAACTTGAACTCAAGTATGAACTTTTATTAAGATTTTTTTAATTGAATGAACAATTTTAATTTTTTAAAGAAGAATAGTTGTTTTTCTTCACATTCTTTCCCCCATTTAGCTTCTCTGATCCTAAGGTGTTACTTAAGGGCATAATTAGTAAACATTTGGGGCTAATGCCCAAATATTAGATTCAAAGCCATGATTATATTTTCCTTTTTATCTAAGTTTTAATTTTGCTTTCATGATTATGAAGACTGTGGGAGACATTTAAATCTTGAAGTTTTTCAGAAATGTCTGATGATTATAAAAAAAAATCGTTATGTTTTAGCAACTAAAATTGAAGGCATGCTAGTATAAAACTCAGAAGTGTCCTCTATGGTACATGAATAAGGTTGTGTCTGACTTTGTTGTTATGATGGTAATGAATTTGTTTGTAAAGTGTCTCAAGCTGATGAGTAAAATCTCAGTTTCTGTCTTTAACAATAATATCTTGTGTCAGCATCCTTTCTGATCATTGCAAACCACAATCTATATAGAACAGTATCTGAGAATCAGTAGGAGGAAAAATATATCAGGAAAAAGGGTATCTAAGAAATAAACCATCCAAATGATCTCCCTCATATTTCCATGTAATTTCAAGAATAGCAGAATCAAGAAAGTCCATTCATCTGTGTATTTGCATCTCAAAGCAAGGAACCCGCTCAGGAAAGATATTGAAAACAAAAATAGCAATAATAGAAAATATTTCTGCTGTGCTTGTCTAGTCAAAGTACTATGAAAACATTAGCTGCACCAACTACTTCTCAGCACCACTGATAAACCAATATGTACATGCTGTTTATGGTAATGACGAAACAGAGGCAAAGCTGAAATAGCCAAAGATATATTTCATGAGTGATGGAGACAGCAGAAGTTCATAGCAGTTGATCTTACACTCAGCCCATTAAACTATGGAAGAATACAAAACTGTTGCTGAACATGGTAAGAAGTGATAGCATTTCCTGAGTCAGAAATAAACAAACTAGTTTGGTTTAGTAAATTCTGTAGAGCTGATACTGTTAAACTGTTAAATGTGAGAAAATTTGATTTTTTTTGGCTACTAAGAAAGACCTAATGTTTTCTGAAAGAAATTTTGTGGCCAGGGAACATCTCAACTCTGATTTAACATAAACTGCATCTAATTTTGTCTTGTTTAATACCTTTATCGACTATCTGGATTAAGGGATTGAGTGCTCCCTCGGTAAGTTTGCAGACGACACCAAGTTGGGTGGGAATGTTGATCTGCTGGAGGGTAGGAGGGCTCTGCAGAGGGATCTGGACAGGCTGGATCGATGGGCGGAGGTCAACTGTATGAGGTTTAATAAGGGTCCTGCCCTTTGGCCACAACAACCCCATGCAACGCTACAGGCTTGGGGAGGAGTGGCTGGAGAGCTGCCCGGCGGAAAAGGACCTGGTGATGCTGGTTGACAGGCTGAACATGAGCCGGCAGTGTGCCCAGGTGGCCAAGAAGGCCAACAGCGTCCTGGCCTGTATCAGAAATAGTGTGGCCAGCAGGAGTAGGGAAGTGATCGTGCCCCTGTACTCAGCACTGGTGAGGCCGCACCTCGAATCCTGTGTTCAGTTTTGGGCCCCTCACTACAAGAAGGACGTTGAGGTGCTGGAGCGCATCCAGAGAAGGGCAACGAAGCTGGTGAGGGGTCTGGAGCACAAGTCTTATGAGGAGCGGCTGAGGGACCTGGGGTTGTTTAGTCTGGAGAAGAGGAGGCTGAGAGGAGACCTTATCGCTCTCTACAACTACCTGAAAGGAGGTTGTGGCGATGAGGGTGTTGGTCTCTTCTCCCAAGCAACTAGCGATAGGATGAGAGGAAATGGCCTCAAGCTGCACCAGGGGAAGTTTAGACTGGATATTAGGAAAGATTTATTTACGGAGAGAGTGATCAAGCATTGGAACAGGCTGCCTGGGGAGGTGGTGGAGTGACCATCACTGGAAGTATTCAAAAAACATGTAGATAAGACACTTCGGGACATGGTTTAGGAGACATGGTGGTGTTGGGTTGACAGTTGGACTTGATGATCTTGAAGGTCTTTTCCAACCTTAATGATTCTATGATTTTATTCTGTGATAATTGTGCAGACGTTTCCTCTGAAGTTTCTGTTGAATACTACAGCTTTCACTTCCTGCAGTAAAACACAGTATATTGTTCCTATGCACTCCTAACAGAGCTGTGACACTGCTGTTCTTTCTGCTATGCCACACACATGAAATCCAGAGAAATTTATTACAATGGAAGTTAAATGGTCCCTGTTTATCTGCCTGCTTATGTATTTTTGCCACAGAAAAGAACCAAAGTTATGTAATGTAATTAATATCTGTAAGGTCTTTTGAGGAACTTGAATAAAAGCCTTAGAATAAATATTCTTGTCTTTATCAGGCAGTTATAGCCTATAAGCACCATTTCTTACAGCTTTTATGAGGACAGTGCACAGCTTGGCACTGGTGGACCTTAGTCCTTACCAACTTCTTTACATTCAGTGATATGTTGTATGAGCAAAAATGAAGGCACTAAATTTAAATTTCCCAAAGGTCAATATTGCAACTCTTATATTTTACTGGAAAAAATGTTTCTTTTTCAGCTTTAAAATTGAAGAAACATAATTCCTTACTTCTCCCTAATAAATAAGAAGACAGCTTTCCTGAAATAATTCAAGTGGAGACCTTACCTAGAGATCAGTGACACATGAGGAAACTCACAACTTCACAAGAGTTAGCTGTGAGTGATGTGTAAAGGCAGAAGGCACCCTGGCATGAGATGGAGGAGAAAAAGGAAGGAAGAGGAAGAAGGGAAAGAATTGGGATATTCTACAAATTCAGAGATTATTTGGAACATCTTGAGAGTCTCCATGTGCCACTTAGACACTCAGAAGAACAATCATTCATTCCACTGCATTATCTGCACGTCTTCATGCTTATATAGCTTCCTTTTAAGTCAATGGACTTCTAAATATTGACATAGAAGTATATACATATCTATAATTCAGAGGTAAATTATAGCATTTGTTTTCTAATTGCTTGGGCATAACATCATAAATACTGTTTATAGCATTATTTCTTGGAAATTCATCTCATCAGCTTCTGCCTAGTCTTACTGTGGCTTATTTATATGGCTTATTTAAGTCTAACCTTTCCTTGAAATCTTATTTTTAAATAATGTCTATATTAATGGTCTATTAATAGGCTGTCATTTTAAATAAGTTTAAATTAATAAAAAGAGACCTTTAATAAATGTCTAATAAAGTCTTAATAAAAAGACCAGGTTTCAACCATTGTTCTGAAAAATGTTTCATTTATTGCATTCCTTATGGATATTTAAGTTAAAAATTTTATAGAGTGTAAATTGCAAATACAGTAGTCTGTTTTATCATTAAGATGAAAACGATACCAAAATTTGCAATATAAATTAAACTTTCCCAGGACTTTTGACTTCTGATGCAAAGCTTGCTTTTATAAATGTTTCTTCAAAGCTCTGTAATACACTAAATGCATGTGACATCACTGCACCTTCGTCTTTTTGTTTAGGGACTCAGAAACTAGAGGCAAATTCTTCAGTACACCAAGGAAACTGCTCAATATGCAGAGGTTTGAGTCACATGATTCCTATTAATTTTAATGGGAGTTACATGGACAAATCTGTGTGCTGAAATTCATGAGAAGTTAATGTCAACAGAATTTACTGTTCCCAACTTTGCTCTCTGAACCTTTGTGCCTGGCTACCTGCACCTCTCTAAGAGTCCGGCGGGGAATGAGAGGACAGAGCAGTATAAAGTGATTAAAGTAAAGGCTTTCAGAGTTTAAGAGGTCTATGGTATGTGCTCAAAGATAGGAAATAAGTAATCAATATCAAATGCAAGAAAAGGTAGTTTTGAAATTATACTCTTCTTAAAAATCTCCTTTGAAAGCATAATCTTAATCATAGTGTGTTTTGCACATGATACATAATTTTTTTAAATCATGTAAGAAATATATATTGATATTCAAGCCTGGCACTTCAGTGAAGTGTATCAAATGGATGCTCACTTATACAATAAACACAAAAATACTCAGAGGTTGTACTTAAAGTTTAACTTACATGTATAAATATAGTTGCTGGCTTTCTGTGAATTTCAAATTGAAAGAGATTCAAGCTGAACCAATTTGGTATGCCTAAAAAAGTGTGAGGGAAGGAAAAAAAAGACAAAGAAAAGCTTAGGAACATGATTAGAACATATGAAAAGAAATAGTTAAGTGCTAGCTTTGGGTTCACTGCATGCCACCATTACCTCTACAGAAAGTAGTGGAATTAAACTTCGGTATGAATAAAAGCAGCACATAGTATGAAAAAAAATCAAAATAATTGTTTAATCTTACTCAGATCTTAGCTTATTGACTTAAACAGTGAACATCTAATATGCTTTGAGAGTTGTTCAGCACTGCCAAATATACCATCCAAGTGCACTTTTTTTGGCAGGATTGTATGCAGCTTGTATTTATTAGATAGGCAGCTATTTGAGTTGATTAGCTACAAACATTTTATGAAAAAGAAATAATTGCTCATTCACTATAAATACATGTAGTTTTCTTCACCACTTGCTGACTCAGCTTCACTTGTGGTCTGAAGGATGAAGTCATATGGGTTTTTCATATTCTTGTTTTAATTTGTAGTGTTGAGAGGAGTAAGAGCAGCAGTCTGTTATAGCTTGCCCTTGTTCTGCTGCACTGCTCCCAAGGACAGAGGCTAGAGAATCCCTCTGCTGCCTAGCAGAGCAAAGAAGTCATCAGCAGGCTCTTTTTTGGAGAGTTAGGGAAGGAGGAGACAGCAATGACACCGCATACACTGACTACACAAAGCTGGCAAACAACTTAAGGACTGGTGCCAACTTGTACAAGTAAACCTGCTCCCAGATCAGGTTTTAGCAGAGACTGGGGAGTGGGCTGGTTTCTTGACTATCTCTCCCCAAACAACCTGTGGAAACTGAGCTCATCAGAGCTTTTTGTTGATTTTTTAATCCAGCGGAACTGAATGTGAATTTGTGGAGAGCTCTTTGAATGCTGGGCATCTCCAAGAAGCAGAAATTACAACTGACATAAATTTTTACTGGAGCAGTTAAAAGATCATGGTCCTGATTTTCATACTGACATTGGGACCATAACTGTTTTACTGTTTTCTTTTTCAGCTCACTAATATTCCCAGGTAGTGTTCTGATCTGGGATATAGTTAGAACAAATCATGGCCTGGAAGTAATGAGAAGGAAACAGAGAATGACTTGGCCCCCAGCACCTAGCTAATGAGTACATCCTTCCAACAATCTTTCTCTTTACAGGGGGAAGTTTAGTTTTATTACTGCCCTTTTTGCTTCTTCAGGATATATATTTGGAAGGTTTCCTACTTCAACTCTTCTGGCTGCCCTCCATGCTTCTTAAAAACCTTGTTCTCCTCTTGATAGACTCTGAATACTACTTGAGTGTGAATAGTTTGATACACACATTGCTTTCCTTAAGATCCTATCTGATTTTTAACACAACAGCTTATGGTAACACTACTTCATATGAAAGGCTATAGAAAACAACTGGCAGAAACCTGGAGAGACAAGAGCTATGCACTTGGAGAAAATGCCAGTTACATAGATTTAGAGGGATGGGCACAGTCACAGTGAAAGAACTACTGCAATTCACATTTGAAGAAGGAACATACTCAGATATAGAATTACACGTGTAATAGTCTGCACCAGACATGTAGGAGAAAACCAAACATATCAAACTCTGGAGCCATCTAACACAGTGTGAAAAATGTGGCTTGGTATAAAGTTTGTCCTTGCTGTGTGCCAAAACACAGCTACTTAGAAAGCTATCCTCATCTGTACTTTCAGAGAACTCCTTTCAGATAAACATTTAACAGTAATAGACCTTGCTATAACTAACAGATTAAAATCCACAGAATTTGCTGAAGAGGATTTCATGGAATAAGATCAAATAATATCAAATGTCAATTCATGTCACCCATACATATGCTTAATTTGGGATCTGCTGAAGGAAAGGCATACGTAGGGAACAAAATAAGGTACTCTTGATATTTAACAATACAGTTGCTGTCAGCAGGATGCTTGGAAGATAATAGAAGTAACCCTTCATCCAAAATAAGATTTTGAAAGTAGCGAGAACTCTGAAAACGTCTATATTACATTTGGTAATAAAGTTTTGGAAGATGATGTATAACTCTCATCAAGCATGCAGAAGCAACCTAGGTATAAAAAGAATTCAAAGGTACAAACAGCTGAGCAGCAGCAAAAAAAGACAGATTACAAAAATTAGAAAGAATTGAGAGGAGGGCATTACAAGAGAGAACAAGGCTTAACCTCTGTTGATGTGCCACAGAATAATCTGACCTGAGCAAGGATGGTTGCATTTTTAAAAGACTAGTTTTTATGAATGACTCCAAACAGCTCTTCTGAAGTGAGGTAGGACACCTTAACACAAAGTTTATCTGCCAGTGACCCCTCTCATTTTCACTGGGTAGTGGAAACTGCTGCATCTCTCCTCTCCAGTGACACATAGCAACAACTGGCAAATGTTGATGTGCAAGCAGTCAGATACTGTAACTAGGATTGTTAAAATGGAAAAACCTAGCTTATATGGCAATTGATATGGTATCCAGCTACTGCACAAGCAAGTCATTAGCACTGTATTTTAACAAAATGAGATTGTAATTAGGTGCCTTTGATTCTAAAGGCAGAATGAGTTGCACATTTCTGGCTGCCGTCCCCAAAGCGTGACATCAGAGTAATCAGCCATAGACTGTCATTCTCTGCTCACCCACATTTTTACTCCATTAGTAACTCGCAACTAGTCCCTGGGCAAGACGGGATTCTCAGTCATCAGTGAGCAATAAATATCTCTGCCAGGGTTGATAAGATTTCTCAGACACATATAGTACTTTTTGTTTCGTTCCTGTTTTTCAATTTCACAAGCTGTCTCTGTGTTGAACGTGGGTTTGGATCGCTGTTGACTTGCGGCTGCTTTGCCTCAGTAGGAATTAACAGTGTCCCTTTGTGCTAGCTGTCTTGAATGGAATCGGACCATCAGAATAGCTTTCTTTCACTCCACAATGTGGGAAGACAATCCAGAACACCCTGTGAACCCCCATCCCCACCTGTTGCATGACCCTATGGGTCATTGATTGCAGACAAATAGAGTAACTTGCTTCCCTATACTGGGCTGTGGCCAGCGCAGCCCAGCTGTAGGACTGGGAAATCCTACAGTCCTGTAGTTTAGTTTAAAGTTACCTGTAACTCCTTCTCTTGGGATCTGAGCGTAGTCTTGCTAACCCATTGACTTCAGC